>NC_142019.1:1507500-1760000 GCF_049901735.1 Notechis scutatus | reverse complement strand
AAGAAAGAAAGAAAAGAAAGAAAGAAAGAAAGAAAGAAAGAAAGAAAGAAAGAGAGAAGATAGGAAAGTAAGAGAGAGAGATGATAAGAAAGAAAGAAATAGAGAGAGAGAGAGACAGGCAGAGAAGATAGGAAAGAAAGAAAGAGAGAGCAAGATAGGAAGGGAGGGAAGAAGATAAGGAGGGAGGGAAGGAGGGAGAGAGACAGGACGGGAGGAAAGAAGGAAGGAAGGAAAGTAAGAACATAGGAAAGAAGGGAGGGAGAAGGAGGGAAAGAAAGAAAGATAGGAAAGGAGGGAAGAAGATAGGAAAGGAAGGAGGGAAGGAAGGAGGGAGACAGGGAGGAAGGAAAGAAAGAAAGATAGGAAAGGAAGGAAGGAAAGAGGGAGGGAGAGAGGAAAGAAGGAAAGAAGAAAGAAAGAAAGAAAGAAAGAAAGAAAGAAAGAAAGAAAGAAAGAAAGAAAGAAAGAAAGAAAGGAACAAGGGAGGGAGAGGAAGGAAGAAAAGAAAGAAAGAAAGAAAAAGAAAGGAAAGGAAAGGAAAGGAAAGGAAAGGAAGGAAGGAAGGAAGGAAGGAAGGGAAGGAAGGAAGGAAGGAAGGAAGGAAGGAAGGAAGGAAGGAAGGAAGTCTTGGAGTCACACTGGCCAAATATTTTTGGAGTCATTTGAAGGCTACTCAAGACTTCTAGAGAGGACCTGGCTGGCAAGTTTGGAGTTTACTTCCCCCCATTTCCCTCTAAAAGGAGGAGGAGTCCAAGAAATGAATGCATTGGGGTCTGTGGGTGTCACCATGATTAAATCTAGGGTGTTTTGGGACTATCAATCCCAACCATCTATCCCAAACTGGCTGTTGGGATGTTGACTTGGCCTTTGGTTGGTCTGGATCTGGGAGCCCCGAGTTGCTACGTCTTGGGCGCCTTCTTGTCTCTCTAGCAGAGAGGACCCAAACGCCATCCTTTCAAAGGCATCCTTTAAGGTTAGGAAGAAAAGAGGCAGAAACGGTGTCCATCATCCTGAACCCAGCTGGGAGATGGAACCAGAGTAAAAAACAAAGCAACCTTTGGGAATCCTTGTGGAGCTCGTTGGTTTTGATTGCTTGCGAACATCTCTGGACCAAACTAGCTAATGTCATCAGGGCGAACTGGCTTTGCCTTCCTCCGAAGAAGGATGTGTACCCGCTGCCCTGCCTGCGTTGGCCACAAACTTAGTCCGTTCCGTTCCGTTGACTCACCTTGGTATCGCAAGGATAAACTTTCTCGGCAGCATCTCTTTTCGTAACAATCTTGTTTTGAGGGTGGGAAACAGGGGGAAAAAACAAACCCAAAACAAACCCAAAACAAACCCCTTACCTCTCCAGCTCTGAAGATGGCAAGGGGAGGGTACACATCCACAGGGGTTTCTACGGGACCTGCCGGGAAACGAGAGAACGAGCAAGGATTTTTAAAAAACCACATCCATTCTTTCTAAACTCCTGGATCGCTCTCTCATTTCAACCTAGAAAGATTCATTTGCTCTTCAATACTCTCTGTAATAGGTCACCAAGGGAGGTGCAAGCATTGATTACTTTTAGGGACGAGTTCATATGCTTCTCATCCTTCCTATTACCTATCTCCTTTTACTTATGACTGTAACCTTGCTACTTGTATCTTTACGGTTTATATTGTTTTGTTTAGCTTCCTAGTATGATTTGATTGCTTATTTAGCATCCTATGACAATCACTCAGCGTTGTATCTTATGCTTCTTGATGAATGTATTTTTTTATGTACGCTGAGAGCTTATGCACCAAAGTCAAATTCCTTGTGTTTCCAATCACACTTGGCCAATAAAGAATTCTATTCTATTCTATTCTATTCTATTCTATTCTATTCTATTCTATTCTATTCTATTCTATTCTATTTTCTATTGTATACTATTCTATTCTATTCTATTTGCTGTTCTATTCTATTCTATTCTATTCTATTCTATTCTATTCTATTCTAAATTCTATTCTATTCTATTCTATTTATTCTATTCTATTCTATTCTATTCTATTCTATTCTATTCTATTCTATTCTATTCTATTCTAATTCTAATTCTAATTCTAATTCTAATTCTTATTCTATTCTATTTATTTTCTATTCTGTTCTGTTCTGTTCTGTTCTATTCCTATTCTATTCTATTCCATTCCATATTCTATTCTATTTTCTGTTCTGTTCTGTTCTGTTCTGTTCTGTTCTATTCTATTCTATTTTCTATTCTGTTCTATTCTATTCTATTCTATTCCATTCCATTCCATTCCATTCCATTCCATTCCATTCCATTCCATATTCTATTCTATTCTATTCCATTCCATTCCATTCCATTCCATATTCTATTCTATTCTATTCTATTCTATTCTATTCTATTCTATTCTATTCTATTCCATTCCATTCCATTCCATTCCATTCCATTCTATTCTATTCTATTCTATTCTATTCTATTCTATTCTATTCTATTCTATTCTATATTCTGGTTGAACTTTTTCTCACCCGTGGCCTTCTAGGTATGTGGGAATGCCAGGTGGATGGAGAGTTTATTGGTTAGCCTGCTTTTAACTCACCTGTAGCTTTACTTTTTGAGAGGTCAAAATAACGTCTTCTTTAAGGTGCTCTTAATGGGCTCAGCAAAGTCTCGCTGATGATGTGAGATTTATACCCGGGCTAAAATGATCCGTGAATGTACCTGAGGTTATTGATTTTTTTGGGGGGGGGGATGCATCCTCTTTCTATTATATTTTTGTGGTCGCACAGGGTTGCCAAATCGGTTTTTATCCATTCCTGGTTACTTCCATTAACTTGGCCACTGGCAGTTCAATTGCCGGGGGGAAGATTTTAATGTTTTCCTAAAATGTGTGTGGTTATGTGCATTTCCACAGTGTGTTAAGGAAGCACACTTTCTCTCATTCTCCTGCTTCCAAGATCTGTACCTTCACTAGGAGGCATCCATAAGGATCTGTATAACCATCAATTCCAATAGACATTATCAATTCACACCTTGGCCCAAAGAAACCGAGGATGACCAATCAGAATAGAGCTGGAAGGGTCCCTGGAGGTCTTCTAGTCCAGCCCCCTGCTCAACAGGACATCCTACACCTTTCAGCAAGTGACTGTGCAATCTCTTCTTTAAAAGCTTCCAGTGATGAGGAACCCACAACTTCTGTTCCACTGGTTAAGTGACCTCACTGTTAGGAAATTTCTCCTTAGTTCCAGGTTGCTTCCCTCCTTGATTAGTTTCCATCCATTGTTCCTTGTCTTTCCTTCTGGTGCTCTGGAGAATAGCTTGACCCCCTTCTTCTTTGTGGCAGCCCCTCAAATACTGGAACTCTGCTATCATGTCTCCCCTAGTCCTTTTTTTCTCTAGACTGGCCATACCCAGTTCCTGCAGCCATTTTTCATATGGTTTAGTCCTCCAAACCTTTAATCAACTTTGTTTCTTTCTTTGCACTTTTTCCAAAGTCTCGATGTCTTTCTTTGGTAATGCAGTGACCAAAACTGGATGCAGTATTCCGGGTTTGGCCTCACGAAGGTTTTATAAATACAGTACTCATATTTCACGTGATTTTGATTCTCCATAATCAAATATTGAAATCAAAATATCTATTTTGACCAGATGAAGGCAATTTCACTTCCACTTAACCAGAGTTTGTTGGGTATGGCTTTAAAAACTCTTGGGAGGGAAATTGACCCTCCCCATTCAGCCAATCAGGTCAGAGTGTCATAAGAGAGAAGGAATGAATATCAAGGGATTGTTATTCAGTGGTAGACTGCTCCTGGAGCTGGAGGTTTTGGATCTCTTCTGCATGATCCATTAATTTAACCGAGTCTTTTTTCCTTTTGTCATCCTTGGAGGGGTTCTCTGATCCAGAACCCTTCTCAATCCGGATGACAATTGCAACTGTGAGATGAATCTAACTGCACAGTGTGAGAGTTAGTGTTGTATATTTGTGTACCGCGTGTGTCTAATCTCTGTTAAAGGAGTTATGTCAGATCAAACAGCCAAGCCCAGATGGGAATGACATAATAAAGACACACAGCCTGATTCCCAAGATGGGATTATGAGGTCTCCAAAGGATTTCCGTGCCAGCTGAATCAACCTTGCTTACTAAGAAAGGATTATGATCTTATTTCTTGGCATGGCAACCTTCTGTAGCTCCTGCTCCCAGATCTCAGGGCTGAACACGAGGCATAAACAGCCTTGGAAACGTTGATTAAATCTCATTAAATTCCATTTTATGGGGATCCCTCTGCCCGTGGCTGAATTGGTTCTTGGATCTGCAACCCGCAGAATTTAAATAGTACCAGAGAAAGATATTACAGAGGAAAAAGTCCTGGATAGAAACATGCAAGAACTGGCTAAACAAGGCTAATTTTTTCTTTAAGCCCTGTGAAATATCCCAGGTAGACACCTCCTATAAGAAGGAGGAGGTGGCACAGCACTATCGGTTTTGCAAGATTCTGTTATTATATGGCAATATTATTACGATTGTAATCGCCTCCAGATAGGATGGGCCACATTTAAATTGAATGAACGAATAAATAAAATAAACTAGAGCCTTTCTCGGTCATTGTAGTTTTAGTCTTCCGTGGAGGTGATTTCCTGGACAAAAGTGGATTTCCTTGGACAAGTGGTGACATCGGTTTCATCTCTTCTCCAAGAGGTGGACTTCAACTCCCAGAATTCTCCAGCCGGCATGGAGGTTGAAATTCATCCCTCTTAAATGTGCCAAGATTGTGAAACATTGGATAAAACAGTCCAGAGAATGAAACAAGTGTGAGAAAGAAACTCAAAAGAAGCATTTCTTGGCTATATTTAGTGTATTGATGGGTAAGAAAGTCTTCCTTCCTTCCTTCCTTCCTTCCTTCCTTCCTTCCTTCCTTCCTTCCTTGTCATTATACCCATACATCAATAAAGTACCAATCCTATGATCCTTGCCTCCCTCAAAGGGCTGTCCAACCCCCCTCAACTATTTGATCTGCTTTCAACATGCATCTTCCTTCTTCCTGCTCCCAAATTTAGTAATTTTGTACTAAAGGACTTCTTGGGGTTTGGGTTTGTTTATTTAGTTGCATGCAAGTTGAACAACCCTGATCTGGTTTCCTTCCTTTATTACATGAATAGATAAGTGTGTACATGATAGGGGACAAGATTTGCCTGAAATATTTCCGAGAAACGTCGTAAAATGTTTTCCGGGGAGATTAGTCAAGAGGCAGAAAAATTGCAGTTTCACATTGAACTAATTTAACTTGTTTGCTTCATTCCACAACTCCCGAATTGCCACAAGTTGTCTTATTTTAAGACTCACAACTCCCTTAACAAATGTCTCACTTAACAACTTAAATTTTAGGATCATTTTTGTCATATGTCGAGGTCTACCAGTATTGGGTTCTCACAGGTGTCTTCAAAGCAGTGTCTTTGTACAGCACAGTTTGGAAACTTAATCCCACAGTGCCGCCTGGGCTCCAGAGCCATCTATTTAGTTTTTGATCCCCAGATTTCCTTGGGAAATTGCGCCCCAGAAGTGTAGCATCAATTCCTGGTTCTTTGAGAGAAACCGGCTATGAAAACAGTAGCCGTAGCCTTCAAAATGGCTTGGTGACACTTAGAAAACAGCCAAGTAAGTGAAACAGGTTCTCTGCAAGAGTTTGTCTCTTGGTTTTAGTTTCTGTGCCAGAGAGTCAAAAAATACTAATCATCTTTACCAAATTGTTCCTCTTTTGGGTCTTGCAACACCGAGTAGAAATGACTGTTTCTCAAGAGATTGAGGTTGGATGCAAAGTAATAATAGTTATTTCAGATCTCTGGGTTTGGAAAGGCTGCCTGGTCCCCAGAATTACTACAGAGTTGCTCATATTTTACATCCTCAAAGCTGCCTGAAGACCAGCTTTGATCAGACACAAACTTTGACCAACCTTTGATTTGATTCTATGGAATGATCCCAGGAATGCTGGCTTATAAATCCTGGTTTGTGTCTTGGTGTGTTCTGTAAACCTACCAAAACTGGCTTATTTAGTAAAGCACCGAGAAGCAGATTGTAATTCCTTATGTAGTGTAGGTTGATTAGATTACTAATTCATGATCATTTATGATAAATTAGATGACTTATTCATGATGTGGTTTAATCTAAGATGTGAACCTCACCAAGCTTTTTCTAGTCAGAAATCTTGGCTGGCTTAGCAGATGATATAAAGCTGAGACTGGCTTAATCATTGCATATAGTATCAATCATTTGATTGAGTATCCTCAATATTTCAAGCCATGAACCAAGATGCCTTATGAAGAAATTGCCGTCTTGCAAAACCATCCCTCAGCATAGCCTGAGTTAGTCTGTAGGTGTGTGAATTCAATTATTTTGCCAAGTATGGAAAAGAATTCACACTCTAAGGAGCGTAAAAACATTTAATCTGTTTATTTATTTATTTTATTTAAAGAACCTACAGTAGGTCAATGTTTCTCAACCTCAGCCCCTTGAAGATGGGTGGACTTCAACTCCCAGAATTCCTCTAGCCAGCTTGCTGGTGTGGAAAGGAGGGGGAATTCTGGGAGTTGACGTCCCAATTCTGGGAGTTGAAGTCCATTCATCTTCATGTGGCTTGAGAGCTTGAGAAATGCGGAGGACATGAAACCACAATCATCTGCCAGGTTGTGGGTGTTAGGAAGTGGAACCATGCTCTTTAATGGGACAAAGGCTAACTGGGAGTGTTTCACCTCTGTGGGGGTGTCCATCTTTCACGTACTACCCGCCTGACTGGTTTTCAGGAATCTATAACTTCCTCCATCTTTTTACCTTCTCTCCTATTTGTCCTGATCTTCTATCTTATCTTATCTTATCTGAATTCAGCTGGTGAAAAATTCCAAGGAGGCCAAGCCTGTGCCATGTTATCTTTAAGTCTCAAAATTTAAATTATGCGTGTTCTTACCTTTACATGGCAAGGATAGGTCTTCAACATGAACTTAACTGTTGGAGATGATCTTATCTTCTGTAGCAAAGTTTATTGGATGCAACTTTACAAGGGCCAGCCAATAACTTACGCATTGTGGTTTGCAAAGTTGAACTGTTACACAATCTGTATCTCCAGGCAGGGCAATAGCTTGACTAAGATAAAGGTATCAGTGAACACTGGGTGTGTGAACACTATGTCTCACGCAGTTAAAGAACCTGAACCCAGATCCAGCTGTGTCTGAAAGACAGTAACTTGTTCAACTTAGTGTTTCTTAACTTGGACAACCTTAAGGTGTGTGGACTTCAATGCCCCAGCCAGCATGTTTTAAGTCTTTAAGGTATGTTGACTTCAACTTCCAGCATGGATGGCTGGGGAATTCTGGGAGGTGAAGTCCACACACCTTGAAGTTATCAACGTTGAGAAACATTTCTCTAGATGCTATGGACAGGCACTCCTATAACCCTAATCAGAACAGCAGATCAGAGGAAATTCTGATAAAAATGCCTCCTATTTCCCCTGATCTTTAAGAAAACAGATGCCCGGAAGAAGTTATAAAAGCTGGAATCCACCCTGCTGAAATTCTAGAAGAAGGTGAAAATGAAAAACGGGAAGAAATCTTGCAAATGCTCTTCCAAAATTTGCATTTCTCTAATTTTGTATAACTAAGACTTTAATACAGAAGTTAAGAATGCCCTATTGGCACTATACATACAGCATAGGTCTATTTACATAGATAGATATATTTGGCATCTTGGCAGGGGAAAAAAAATAGAAACCACAACTAATTTTTTTTATAATTCCTCTTTCCTACTGAAGCAACTTTGGTTTAAGCCTTTTATGATCACAATTTTTCTTTTGTGCTGCATTTCATCGTATAACAATAGTTATTTCCTGATGCAGCCGGAAATAAATTGTATTGTCACGTTTCCCTTACATACATACATACGTTTGTGCGTGTGTAAGAGAAAGAGAGAGAGAATGACTCAGAATAATGCAATGGGTTGTGTTTGCCAAATGAATATTTTTGAGTGAGTTTGTCTAATTACTAATTCTGATCTATAAATACTTCCTCCCCCAAACTCATGGTATTTATTAAAGTTTTAAATCACCCAATAACCGGTTTTTGGACAAATTGCAGAGTGTAATTGAGTTGAGGACTAATTGTATGCAAGAAATGAGCTCAACTGAATTCCCCCTAAACATACATACACACAACAAAACAACAACAACAACCACCTGGTAAACAATTCCAACCTAGGAGAATTTGCTGACTTTGGCAAAGTCCGTTGTCCTTTCAGACCTGATTCAAAACACAGCAGCATTGGGTGTTGACCAAAATTTTCCCCTAGCTTAGATCTGACCAACGGATTTCTAGAAAGAACTGAGCGCTTAAGACCACAAAAACCTTAATCTTTAACGAAAGGCTATTTTGCAAGTAATTAAAACCCACATGACTACTCACATGTGGAGCAGGAGATATAGGGAAACCCTTCACCAGCCCTATGCTCTACCATACTTTCTAGTTAAGAGTATGGAGCAGAGTATCTATGTGCAGAAGAAGAAATGTGCCTGTGAGACACACACACACACACACACACACACACACACACACACATGCTGAATCATGACTAAACAGCAAAGAGTCCATTGATTACCATGACTAATGTTGGTTGGACATAGTTGACTTGTGGTTGGCAAGATAGCTGAGAACTTGGAGCATCTCCAGATGTCCATGATAGTGTTGATTTTCTAGGAAACCTTCTGGACTTGATAAGTTTGCTTCCTAGACCTTGTTCCATCCCCTAATTCATTTATTGCTTGATTAGTTTCTGTAGCTGTTCAACTCAACCAATTGATTCTGAGTGGTTTAACGTTCTAAAGTTCTAAAAGATGAAAAGTGTAAAAATATCCCCAAAATAAATATCAGAAATGCAGGCTCCTGATACGTCTTGGTTGATGTAGGGTCCTTTTGAAAAGCTTGTTTGTTCCAGCATTTTATGGTTGTCTTGCCACAAGCAATGTTTCTAAGATGCTAAGCCACTAGCATTGTTCCTGCTCCTGCAGTATCATGTCTAGCAGATTGCACATATGTGTCCATGTTGGTGAAAAGAACTAGAGTGTGATTCAAGATAGCCTTTATTATTATTATTTTACTTCCTTCCTTGATTAGTCAATTTGCTCTAGCTCTTTCTCAAAGTATGATATTTCCATTTTGAGTTAAATAATGTTCATTGCTATTATAAGACAGGATGCTGAAGTCTTTCTCAATTCCCAAAGTCCCACTGGCCAATTTTCTCTCTTGTTTCGATTCTTTATGACATCTGTGGCCTTCTGTGCAATAGCCTACTCCATCCTTCACGCTAACCATGTTTAGCTGTTTTGTTGAGCAACCCAGATTAGATTAACGCATTACATGAAACCATAGCATCGCTTAGTTTATATCTTAGGATGTTTCAAGAACCTGATCATCATGGTTTGCAAATCATGGCTTCTAGGTTCTATCATATCACAAGACCTAAAATGGACACCTAACATCAAAAATGTCATCAAAAAAAGCACAACAAAGAATGTTCTTTCTGCGCCAACTCAGAAAGCTCAAACTGCCCAAGGAGCTGCTGATCCAGTTCTACAGAGGAATGATTGAGTCTGTCATCTGCAACTCTATAACTGTCTGGTTTGGTTCTGCAACCCAACAGGACAGGCACAGACTTCAGGGGATAATTAGGACTGCAGAAAAAACTATTACTACCAACCTGCCTTCAATCGAGGACCTGTATACTGCACGAGCCAAAAAGAGGGCTTTGAAAATATCTACAGACCCCTCACATCCCAGACATAAACTGTTTCAACTCCCACCCTCAAAACGATGCTATAGAGCCCTGCACACCAGAACAACTAGACACAAGAACAGTTTTCCCCCCAAAAGCCATCACTCTGCTAAACAAATAGCAACACTGACCAATTTTTTTACAAAATCTGCCCTACTATTACTATTAATCTTCTCGTCACTCCTTATCACCCATCCCACTTGTGACTGTGTGACTGTAACTTTGTCACTTGTATCCTTACAATTTTTATTGACTGTTTCCTAGTATGATTTGATTGCTTATTGTACCCTACGACTATCATTAAGTGTTGTACCTGATGATTCTTGACTCTTGATGAACATATCTTTTCTTTTATGTACACTGAGAGCATTTGCACCGAGACAAATTCCTTGTGTGCACAATCACACTTGGCCAATAAAGGATTATATCTATCTATCTATCTATCTATCTATCTATCTATCTATCTATCTATCTATCTATCTATCTATCTAGCATGGTTTAGTTGGTTGTAATTCAGCATTTTGAGGGAATGGCTGAATCATTTGAATCCAGACACTACCTAATTTGATGTTAATTTAGTGTGATTTGTGAGTCAGGTCCATCAAGACATTGATAGACAATGTTGTTTTTACTCAAAATATGCTGGTAATATTTTGGCTGTAGACTTTTTTTTTTTTTAAAGAAAACTATGACCAACATTTAACACCCTGCTGTATGCAGAATCGTTTCTCAAAGGATAAGAAAGATTCTGTTCTCTTGTTTGTTCTTGTTCTTATCTTGTTCCAAATGTTGCCTTTTAAAGGAAATAACTTTGTTCAGTTTAAACTGAAACAAGAACATTCCGAAGTTTGTGGCTAACAAAGCAATCTTTGATGCCTGATGTTTGTTGTGTTCCTGGTTTTATAATAAAATTTGGAAAACATGTTTCTTCTTTCAGTTTGAAAGCTTTTTTTTCTAGCCTGTCTCTTGGGAAAGGGGTCATATGGTGGTTAAATGTTCTTTTTAATGTATTTCATTTCAGTTTAGCTGAAGATAACCTCAAGAACTTTTCGTCCTTGATCTGAAAGAACTAATTATTACAGAAATTGTTTCTCTTATGTAACTGCGTCTTGTAGTGGTGTAATTGACACTTGATGCTAAATGTTTGGTCGAGTTTCATTGTTACACGCAAATGGCTTAAACTCAATAACTAGATTGAACAGAATTGGGTGGAGTCAACCAAAACTTTGTGTGCATTAAAAGTACTACAATTTATTGCACAAATTTTCCCAGGTCATAGCCTACATCACTATAATATAACACCTTTAAAGAAAATTTAAATCTTATACAGAAAATCGTGCATCTGTATAACATAATATATTTTGTGCTAGCGAATATCTCACTGTAATGCATGAGGAAGTATGTGTTGAATTTCCTGATCAGCCCTAGTTTAGAAATGTCATAGTGGCAGCAATCTTATTATTTGCAAATAAAACAGTTTATAATGGTGTAAATATACTATTTTCACAGAAGATTGTGGCTGCCTTATTGATAGATAGATAGAATTATTTATTGGCCAAGTGTGATTGGACACACAAAGAATTTGTCTCAGTGCAAATGCTCTCAGTGTACATAAAAGAAAAGATACATTCGTCAAGAGTCAAGAATCATCAGGTACAACACTTAATGATAGTCATAGGGTACAATAAGCAATCAAATCATACTAGGAAACAGTCAATAAAAATTGTAAGGATACAAGTGACAAAGTTACAGTCACACAGTGGGAGGGGATGGGTGATAAGGAGTGATGAGAAGATTAATAGTAATAGTAGGGCAGATTTTGTAAATAGTTGGTCAGTGTTGCTATTTGTTTAGCAGAGTGATGGCTTTCGGGGGGAAAAACTGTTCTTGTGTCTAGTTGTTCTGGTGTGCAGGGCTCTATAGCATCGTTTTGGTGGGAGATGAAACAGTTTATGTCTGGGATGTGAGGGGTCTGTAGATATTTTCACAGCCCTCTTTTTGGCTCGTGCAGTATACAGGTCCTCGATTGAAGGCAGGTTGGTAGTAATATTTTTTTTCTGCAGTCCTAATTATCCTCTGAAGTCTGTGTCTGTCCTGTTGGGTTGCAGAACCAAACCAAACAGTTATCGAGGTGCAGATGACAGACTCAATAATTCCTCTGTAGAACTGGATCAGCAGCTCTTTGGGCAGTTTGAGTTTCCTGAGCTTTATGGTCAATATCATAGTATCCTTGAGAATTGAGGCACATCAGAACATGAAAAACTATTTCTGAAGCTGTTTAGCATTTCTCAGAGTCAACTTGTTGACTTTCTCCCTCAATAAACCACAAATTTAGCCTACATGTCTAGCCAGCGGTGTGGTCTTGACCACATATTTTAATTTGAGAGCTGGATGCTGTGTCAGCTTTGCAACACCATGTTGGGGGGTAGAATCTCCAGACATCTTAGCTGAAATGGAGAAAGTTTTTTCTCCCTCTCTTACAAGACTTGGATCTGGGGTCCAACAAAGAATTGGAGGGAAAAAAATGATGAATTCCGCCATGAGTTTTTTTTTTATTTTTTTTAAAGCTATATTGTAAAATAGAAAAATACGAAAGAAAATAATAGGAAAAATAGGGAAGGGAAAAGGTGTAGAAAAGAAGGGGGAAAGAAAGAAAAGGCAATGACTTCTGACTCCCTTTGATGCATTAAAATAAGATAATGACATCAAACCTCAACTTTTTACTTTTATATAATTGTATAAATGGTTTTACATTCTGTAAGCTGCCTCAAGTCGCCATGGGTGAATAGGCAGCAATGAATGAATGAATGAATGAATAAATAAATAAATAATAAACCCAAAATCAACATGTCATTTTTTTTCTACCTCAAGCACAAAGTCCAGAAGTGCTTTCCAAGGAGAAACCAAAAAGAATTGTGTTTTGTTTCTTTAATTATGCTGCCATGAGTTTTGACAGAAAAGTGAAGATATAAATCAATTTCCAAAAGCAATTATGGGTAATAAGATGACTTGGAAATTCCCACTCTTAGAGGATCCCAAAATAACGCTCGCTTGTTGAAATGTCTAAAGCCTGACAGGTCCTACTTGGGCATCTCGTGGGCTTCCAGAAAACCATTGTAGGAGACAAGATGCTGGATTAGGTGGACCATTTGGATTAACTCAACAACGATTATTTGTGTCACTTCCAAACCAGCATTTCTCAGCCTCAACAACTTTAAGAAATATGGACTTCAACTCCATACATCAGTTGAAGTCCATACCTCTTGAAGTCGCTGAGGTTAAGAAACCTTGACTGTAGAGTTGTAATTGCAGGAATGTTCCAATCTCCGATGGCAAACCTCAGATGAAGAATGTTTCCAAGCAAATACAACTCAGGCAAACAAAGTCACTAATCTATGGATAAAGGAGGATTAGAGAGGGGAAGTAGACATATGTTAGACTTTAACTAGAGATAATTAATTGTATGGATTACTGTACTAAACAGTAACGAAAGTTAAGCAGTAACCAAAGTTAACCAATGATGGAGGATAACTAAAAATGCATATAAATGCAAGACTGTACTCCAATAAAGATCATCATAATTCAGCTGTTCATGATCAAACAACTCGACTGCCTCGACATTACAACACTTGACCTAAGTGACTGGAGACATCAGCGTAGGATCTTGCTTCAAAAAGAAATTTTAATTTCCTGATTTTGAAAGGGGGTGGAAATATTCTGCTCTTCAGCAGAAAGGAAGATTCACCCGAAGACCTTGTGCAGGAATGAGAATACTTTTCTTTTCCACAACAGGTCAATGTTCTCTTTATCTCCTCCCAGGCTTGGTTGCACCAGCCATAAGCGACTCTTAGACTCTTGGCATTCAGCAATTCTTGACCACAATTGTAAGCTCAGCCATTCCAGCTCTGAGTAACCTTGGCTGACAGTCAAGTTGGAAGGAAAAAGCCTGCATTCTCCCTTCAAGGGCATTGCTGTTTTTCCGTTTTCCAAGTGAGTAACTCTGCCCACCCAGATTCTTCCCATTCACCCAAGAAACCATGGGTGGCCACAAGGCCTGAGGGGCCCACCGTAGTATGAAAACCAAGGCGGTCTCTAAAAGTGTCCAGACGTTTATTTGCATCCTACAGGGGAAGCGTAGCATAGATTTTACCAAAAGGGGATGCGATGGCCTAAGGGTTAAGATGCGGGGCTTGTTTACTGGATGGTCGGCAGTTCGAGACCCAAGCGCTGTGTGATGGGGTGAGCTCCCGTTCCTCACTCCAGTTCCTGCTCACTTAGCAGTTCAAAAGAATGCAAATGCAAGTAGATAAATAAGTACCATTTCGAAGGGAAGGTAGCCTTGTTCCGTGTGCCTTTGGTGTATAGTCATGCTGGCAGTCAGGGTTCCGATGAATGCCCTAATTAGTTCATGAGCTCAAGACAAGTTTCAAAAGAAATCCAATTATTTATTAGGAGCAAAATGTTGGCACTTTCCCAAGTGCGGTTGGCTTTGCCCCATGTAATGTACTGTCCACCTATGACCCTGTTTCTACCCTCCTCCCAGGATGTGTCATAAATTACATTCTCCAACAAGTACTTTCGCCTCTCTGGCTTGCTCTAGTAACCTAGGATACAATCTGGAGAAAGGTATGCGTGGCATGTGCTTCTGTTCATAGCAACCCAGCTTCTTTCCCCCTCCTGCCTATGGCAACTCAAGAGCAGGCCAGGAATGCTTTACGAGTTGACCCTGGCCACATGACCACAGAAGATGTCTTCAGACAAATTTTGGCTTCCTTGGCCAAGAAACGGAGATAAGCACCTTGCTTAGAGTCAGACATGACCAGGGGGAAACCTTTAACCCTTTACCCTTTACCTTTTTTTTACATTTGACCATGTTGAGATAGCTGATTCTTGGCTCGGTTGGGTGCTAATTGTGGTTTATTCAACAAAACACCATTAAGCAAAATGTGGCTTAAAAAAGTGTATGAACCTGCATAAGGGGATTGAGATTAGAGGTCTAAGTTAGGTGTCAGCCACCCACGGCTCTGGAGCTACATGCAGCTCTTTGGGCCCTCTGCTGTGGCTCCCTGTTGGGTGGTCCTACTACTGGCTGGTCCCACCCCTCACCTTCCCCTCCCAGTCACTCTTTGCCTGGGCTGAAAAGGTAAAACACAAAAAACAGAAATGAGAGGGAGGGAGGGAGGGAGGGAGTGGGGGAGAGAGAGAGAGACCAATTTCCCACAGAAAACACCAGGAGCCACAAAACCAGGGTAGGCGTGGCAGGGTGGATGGGTCATGTGACTGGGTGGGAGTGACGTTGAGTTGGCCATACCCACCCAGGTTTTGTAGCTCCCGGTCTTTTCTGTGGGAAACGACTCCAATTGGCTCTTTGAGAGTTTAAGGTTGAGGCCCCTGATCTAAGTTAACTTTTCCTCTCTTTTCATGGTTTAGGCCCTAATGTATTTGTTTCCTAGTGTTTTCCTCCAAATGTGGCTTGTTCTCCACTCATCATGGTTTCCTTTTGCTCAGGGCAGATGGTGCTTTTTCTCACACACACCCAGCCAGATCTTCTCCCTGATCTTTTTCGAGCAGGTGCATTAGGGAGATAACCACAATAGTTTGCAGCTTTAAATGTTTAAAGACTGTTGACGGAAGAGCTGAGAAAGTTGGTGGAAAGCACCAGCAAATGCAGAGCTGAATTTGGCAATGATTTGAATTTGTGTGTGTGTGTGCGCATGCTTTTAAAATAAAGTTATTGTGTGCCTCTGGAAAACTGTGACATTGCCTGATGGCTTCCTGGACACATTTGGGCAGTCTTTTTTAGGAACAGTGCAGGCGTGGTTGATCTTTGTTTTTCAATTATCATTTTTTCAAAAAACCTCCCAGTCTAGTAAACAGTCCTTAGCTAATCTGATTCCTTCTCCCCCTTCTCTTTCTTCTTCTGGTTCCTTCTCTTTCTTCTCATTTTCTTTGTTCTTGTTCTCTTTGTTCTCGTTCTCTTTCCTCTTCCTCCTCCTCCTCCTCCTCCTTTTCTCCTCCTTCTCCTTCTTTTCTTCTCCTTCTCCTTTTTCCTCCCCTACTCCTCCTGTCCATTCCCTACTAGTACTGATGATGTTATCTAGTTAGGTCATGAAATGTCTGCAAGAAAACAAAAAACACTCAGAGAGCATCAAGGACCATACAGTCTTCTTCTTCTTCTTCCTCCTCCTCCTCCTCCTTCTCCTCCTCCTCTTCTTCCTCTTCCTCTTCCTCTTCTTCTTCTTCTTCTTCTTCCTCCTCCTCTTCCCCTCCCCCCTCCTCCTCTTCTTCCTCCTCCTCCTCTTCCTCCTTCCTCCTCCTCCTCCTCCTCCTCCTCCTCCTCCTCCTCCTCCTCCTCCTCCTCCTCCTCCCATTATGGTTTGTTGAAGGCTCCCCCATCATCTGGTTCAATTGAACAATGTTGTCCTAGGCAGCTGCAACTGGGGACCAGTACCAAACGGATTGGGGTTCCAATCAAACAAAAGAGCATCTCGTAGATGATCTGCAAAATCGATGAACAAAGCAGACAAAATGAAGGGAACACGGGGAAATGAGAAAGGATTTCTTGCAGTCGCCCTCTTTCTCAGCCGAGACTTTTGATGATACTCCACTGGTCCACTCCACTTATGCTTTTGTTGATGACTGGCATACCTGGGCGCTAAGCCAGATTTATCCCTGGGCATGAATTGATGCTCTGTTGAGGGCAAATGTTTTGTAAGGCGCGTAAAAGACCGTGGCGTAAACTTGCTGAATTGGAGGAATGTGCTGGACGGAACATGGGCTCGATTAAAACATGAGGGCTTTTACAAAACTTACCCAGGTCAAAGGTCAGGATTCTTGACCGGGTGTCTTAGATCAGAGTTGGCAGCCTTGAGAAGTCTGAGTGACACTTGGATTTGTTTTCTTTTTAAATATTTTTTTTTAAAAAAAGCGAAGACAGAACATGATTATGGGGAACTGGGCAGAATCGGCTGCTTTAGGAAAGGAAACCCATGTAGGGAATGCGCAAGAGAGGGCGAGAATAATAAAACCTTTGTAAGCGCTCTTTTCTGAGGCAAGCAGGGAGTTTTCTGCGCTGCTGAGCAGGGAGGTTTTGACGAGCTGACGCTGCGTTGTTCTTTAGCCTTTGGCTTTTGTGTAGACCGGGAAACGTGCCTCTGGCATGTGGCAAACCTTTCACGCATCAGATGCATGCGTGTGTGTGTGTGTGTGTGTGTGTGTGTGTGTGTGTTTCATAATATCCCTTCCTTCAGCAACTGGACCGTGTCTTCGGCACATCAGCCCAAACTGCAGAGCAAAGCAGGAAGCCACACCAGTTTGATGTGCTTTGCAAACGTTGCGCCTTTGGTTATGTGAGCCGGAGACAGCCACGGCGGTGGAGATATACAGGTTGTCCTCAACTTTGAATAGAATAGAATAGAATAGAGCTGGATGGGACCTTGGAGGTCTTCTAGTCCAGCTCAAGCAGGAGAACTGTACTATAAAGTGGCTGTCCAGTGATGGAGTGCCCATGATTTCTGAAAGCAAGCGGTTCCAATGGTTGATTGTCCTCACTGGTAGAAAGTTTTCCAGGTTGCTTTTATCCTTGGTTAGTTTCTATCCATTGTTTCTTGTCCTGCCTTCTGGTGCTTTGGAGAATAATTTGACTTCCTCCTCTTTGTGGCAGCCCCTCAAATATTGGAACACTGCTATCATGTCATCCATAATTCTTCTTTTCTTTAGACTAGCCAAACCCAAATCCTGCAGCCGTTTTCCATATGTTTTAGTCTCCACGCCTTTGATCATCTTACTTGCTCTTCTCTGCACTTTTTCCAAAGTCTCAACTTCTTTGGAAAAAGTTCAGAGAGCAACTAAGATTTACAATTTCCAACTACTTGCTTAGCAGCGGTTCAAAGTTACAATGGCACTGAGAAAAATGATTTACGATCATCCTCGCATTTGTGACTGTTGCAGCCTCCCCATGTCACGTGATCAACACTGGTGCTTCTGACAAGCAAAGTCACTGCAGCCTTTAAGGCGGCGCGATTCACTTAAGGTTGCAAAATTGGGCGTGGCTCGCTGAACAACTGCCTTGCTTAGCGACAGAACTTCTGCTCCCAATTGTGGTTGAGGATTAACTGTGACGATAGCACTAGCGCTAGCACTAGCCCTTAGACTTATATACCACTTTGCATTGCTTTTACGGCCCTCTCTAACTGGTTTACAGAGTCAGCCTCTTGCCCCCCAACAATCTGGGTCCTCATTTGATCAACCTCGGAAGGACGGAAGGCTGAGTCCACTTTGATCCGGTCAGGATCGAACTCCTGGCAGTGGGCAGAGTTAGCCTGCAATACTGCATTCGAACCACTGCATCACCACGACTCACAAATTGGGAACCAGTAAAGAGACTGGAAAAAAAGAAAGAAGGGACACAGTGGCTCAGTGGCTAAGATGCTGAGCTTGTTGATCAGAAAGGTCGCAGTATGGTGGTTCAAATCCCTAGCGCCGCGCAACGGAGTGAGCTCTCGTTACTGGTCTCAGCTTCTGCCAACCTAGCAGTTCGAAAGCATGTAAAAAAATGCAAGTAGAAAAACAGGGACCCCTTTGGTGAGAAGGTCACAGCGTTCCATGCCCCTTCAAAAGCGTTTAGTCCTGCCGGACACATGACCACGGAGACATCTTCGGACAGCGCTGGCTCTTCGGCTTTGTAACGGAGATGAGCACCGGCCCCTACAGCCAGAAATGACTAACACGGATGCTCAAGGGGAACCTTTTTACCTTTAGATTTCAAGAGGTTGGAATTAACACAATCAAACTGGAATTGGGAACTAAATAGGATAAGAAGGTAGAATAGCGCAAACCAAACTAAACACCTGGATGGACAGAAGATAGAATTCAGTAGCATGAATTATACAGTTAAGCATCTGTCATTCAAAGCACCCAGGGATTTTGGGATTATGTGGATTTAAAGTGGTCCTCAGGTCAAAATACTAATTTCTTGCAGCCCAACCAAGGCCAACTTCAAATCCCAAGAAGACTGAGGAATTTGGGTCAGCGGGTAAATAATGTCCAACAAGTACAGACTTCTCAGCGCATTTAATACTTGAGTATTAGCCAGGTAGATTAGCAGCCGATCCACCTGTGCTATGCTGCGACCAAGTCTTGCCAAAACGTTGTTTTCTTCTTTGAGATCTTGGCCACCCAAGGAGATCACCCAAGGATTGTATCTCCTGGTCTTCTGCTTGTTCTTTTGTGTTGGAATTCAGCTTCCTTCGTTCCCCTAGGTTTGAATGAAACCTTCCAGGAAAGATTTGTTTCTTTTTCTTGGCTGGGGGCTGTGGATGAGAGAGGGGAGCACCTTAAAAGGAGACCTACCCCTCCCTGCTGCGGGCATTTCTATCCTCTTGTCAACAAGGTAAAGGTTCCCCTTGCACATCCGTGCTAGTCATTTCCGGCTCTAGGGGGCAGTGCTCATCTTTGTTCCAAAGCTGAAGAGCCAGCGCTGTCCGTAGACGTCTCCGTGGTCATGTGGCCGGCATGACTAAATGCTGAAGGTGCACGGAATGCTGTTCCCTTCCTACCAAAGAGGTCCCTGTTTTTCTACTTGCATTTTTTACGTGCTTTCGAACTGCTAGGTTGGCAGAAGCTGGGACAAGTAAACGGGAGCTCACTCCGTGACGCGGCGCTAGGGATTTGAACCGCCGAACAGCCGACCTTTCTGATCGACAAGCTCAGCGTCTTAGCCACTGAGCCACCGCTTGTCAACAAAGCATCTGTCAAATGCCAGCTGCCCCAAGGTTGTTTGTTGATCAACCTTAAGTAGAAATGCCCCGGAGGCCTTGAGGGACCCAGATTGAGGGAGATCATCTTCCACCTCGGATGGAGGATTCCCTGCTTTAGTCATCACGGCTGACTGAGAAGGCCCAAGAGAAGGCTTTGTTTTTGTCCCTTGAGATCATGATACAATGCTTCAAAAAAAGAGAGTCGAAAGCCACATTATTTAGCCAATGTGATGTTGTAATGCCTCCGCTCCCCAGACAATGAGCAACCTATATTTTAGATGCCTAACTTCTTAACTCATCCTGTTGCCAAACTGGATGGGCAAAGTGAGAGTAGGAGAGGCTATTTCAGCCCGAACTATCCACGGTTCGATCTGGGCGCCTCCTTGTGAGAAAGCTTGGGTGGAAGAAATCCACCTGCCCACCTGTTGGTTGCAGGTGGACCACACTATTGGCTTCCATGGGGCTGAATGAAAGAGAGCACCCATAGCCAAGATTAAACAGGGGAGAGAGAGAGCAGAGAAGAGAAGAGAAAGAGAGAGAGAAGAAAAAGAGAGAGGAGAGAGAGAGAGAAGAGAGAGAGGAGAGAGAAGAGAAGAGAGAGTAGAGAAGGAGAGAGAGAGAAGAGAGAGAAGAGAAGAGAGAGAGAGAGAAGAGAGAGAGAGAGAGAGAAAGAGAGGAGAGAAAGAGAGGAGAGAAAGAGAGAGAGAGAGAGAGAGAGAGAGAGAAGGAGAGAGAGAGAAGGAGAGAGAGAGGTCTAAACTGGCTCATCAGGCTGAGAAGTGGGAACAAAGAAAAGCTTATTTCCTTCCCTCCCACAGTTGTGATTCAGGGTCATCTGTTGAAACCAAGCTGGGTGATCGAAGGTCAGCAGATGTTTACGGCCTGGTTATCTAAGTCTTTCTTAGTTTCATTTGCCATTTCTAGTGAACTGGAAGAGTGGTTTGGGTTAGGTGTGGTTGTTGGCTTTAAATCTAGTTCTCTTTGTGTGTGTGTGTGTGTGTGTGTGTGTGTGTGTGTGTGTGTGTGTTGGCTTTTTCCCAGACAGCTGGATCAAGGAGAGAGAGAAAAAAAACAACACCGTGGGAAACTGTATTCCATCCTTCGGCAAAGGACGGCTTTGGCCATCCTCTCTTTTGTTATCTCTTTCGGGTTTTTTTCTTCTGTCCAACCTCCCCTCGCAATCTGGACAATTTCCGGAGCATTGTGTAGAGGGAAGAGCTAGCGAGAAGCAGTGGAGAAGGTAGATCTAAACAACTAATTTGGATTCTGCAGATGGAACCTGCTCTGCAGTCGAGGTAGCAACTCTTAAGATCTTAAGATCAGAAGATCATGAACCAACTTGGGGTGGAACGGGTGGAAGTGAGAAAGAATGAAAGCAAGAAGAAAGAGAGAGAGAGAAAGAGAGAGAGAGAGAGAGAAAGAGGGAGAGAGAAAGAAAGAGAGAGAGAGAAAAACGAAAGAGAAAGAAAGAAGAAAGAAAGAAAGAAAGAAAGAAAGAAAGAAAGAAAGAAAGAAAGAAAGAGAGAGAGAGAGAAAACGAAAGAGAAAGAAAGAAAGAAAGAAAGAAAGAAAGAAAGAAAGAAAGAAAGAAAGAAAGAAAGAAAGAAAGAAAGAAAGAAAGAAAGAAAGAAAGAAAGAAAGAAAGAAAGAAAGAAAGAAAGAGGAGGGAGGGAGGGAGGAAGGAAAGAAAGAAAGAAAGAAAGAAAGAAAGAGAGAGAGAGAGAGAGAGAGAAGAGAGAGAGAGAGAGAGGAAACGAAAGAGAAAGAAAGAAAGAAAGAAAGAAAGAAAGAAAGAAAGAAAGAAAGAAAGAAAGAAAGAAAGAAAGAAAGAAAAGAAAGAGGTGGATGGCCTGGCTAATTTGATGAGGGAGGCTGCCTGGGTCATATTCACATGTCAACAATTTTGAAATTCATCAGATGGCAGAGGGACCAAAGGAGAGTGAGAGTGTAGCATTGATTCATGTGCTGATTGTATCTAATTTTTTTTTGAGGAAGTTCCTTCAAACCAGCCTTGACTCTTAACAACTTGCTGGAGAAGTCCGGGCAGTTTTCTTGGCCAGATTTTACTTTGCCATTGCAACTAAATTGCCATTCCTGCCAATGACTGAGAGGGTGTGACTGGCCCAAGATTACCCAGCTAGCTTCGTGCCTAGAACTCCCAGCCTCCCAGTTTCTGTCCCGATGCCTTCAATACTTCATCACCAGCCTAAATGGTTAAGGTGCTGGCCTAAAAACCAGGAGGCTGCGAGTTGTAGTCTTGCCTTAGGCATGAAGCCAGCTGGTGACTTTGAATCAATCACTAGGAGATGGTGAGTTCTAGTCCCACCTTAGGCATGAAAGCCAGATGGGTGTGTTTGGCCGAATCACCAGCAGTCGGTGAGTTCTAGTTCCACCTTAGGCATGAAAGCTGACGGGGTGACTTTGGGCCAATCACCAGGAGATGGTGAGTTCTAGTTCCACCTTCAAAATGTAAGCCGGCTGGGTGACTTTAGGTAAATCACAAGGAGACAGTGAGTTCTAGTCGCTTCTTAACCATGAAAGCTAAGACTTTGGCCCAATCCCTCGCTCTCGGTTGAACCCACCTCACAGGGTTGTTGTGGGTAAAATAGGGAATGGGGATTTTGCAGTGTCCTTCCCTTGCCACACCCACCAAGCCACACCACACCCACCAAGCCACTGCCCACAGAAACGGTAGTAAAAAAAATTGAATTCCACCACTGGTCATAATGTGAGGACTCCCTATGCTTTCCTTAATCTGGGCTTAGTCCTGAGTTGTTGTTTTTTCCCCTTTCCCCCCTTCTTTTATAGGGTGGAAAAAGTTCCAGTTTAATTCCACGGAGAAACACATCGCTGTCTACCACGAAGAGGGCTCTTCTTCCGTGTTCGTCGGAGCGGAAAACAAACTTTACTATTACAATTTTGAGGACTCCACCAGCCACGTGGTGAGGAGACTGGGAAAGGGAGGGCGAAGTTGATCTTTGATGTTTTTGTTGTGGTTAGCCGGCAGCAGGTGTGGACAGCTGAGGAGAGCAAGGACTCAGATGAGGGGCCAGGACCATTAGGGAGTGGACTGCTGCCTTCAGAGATTGTGGGGGCTGGCAGCAGCGATGAGGAGGTTCCCGAGGAGCCTGTGCCAAGTGCGCACGCACACAGGGTTGCTCGCAGGACAGAGCAGTTACAGCAGCATAGGCGACTCGGGAGTAAAGCTGCAAGGTAATGGCCCCTCCCTCAAGAGGATAAAAGCCAGGCTTGAAGAAGCGTTCTTTGCAGAAGGCAAAGACGTTCCGAAACTCAGCCTCGTGGACATTATAGTTAGTATTTGAAAACTCTTGTAAACTATTTCTTATCTCTGGGTTTTTGGCAGCCTTGACAAACAACTTGCCAAGGCTCTTTCTTGTCGGAGAAAATTAGTAGGAAGCAGCCTTTTATCTGTGAAGAAACAGAATTCGTGGATTAAACCTTAAAAGGTGGGGGCTGCTGCCTTTGTCTTGAGTTTGCTCTCTTGGAACCAGGTTGGGCCAGAACAGTTTTAATTGTAGAGTTGAAGAGTTCTCCGATCTTTTCAAGAGGTGCCGGATTCTGGAAAACACTTCTTATCCCTTGACGATTATGGGTGACTTCCTTATTCCACACTCCCTCCATCTCTGAATCACCTCTTCTCCTGGGACGGCTTTAGAAACAGGCAACGTGTTGGTAACTAATTGCGCTGCTGCACCGACAGGAGAGGGGTTGTTATGTTTACAACCAGGGTGGAAAGTTTTAGTATCTGCAGAAAGCTGTTGCAGAATGGAGTGCGCCCCTTCTGTAGGCCTGCTAGCCCGAACGAGAGCAGAAGAACGAGTTGGAAGGGACCTTGGAGGTCTTCTAGTCCAACTCAAGCTAGAGGCCCTAAACCAGTTCAGACAAGTGGCTGTCTAGTCTCTTCTTAAAAACCTCCAGGGATGGAGCACCCACAACTTCTGGAGTGAAGCAGTTCCACTGGTTGATTGTCCTCCCTCTTAGGAAGTTTCTTCTTAATCCCACGTTGCTTCTCTCCTTGATGACTTTCCATCCATGGTCACTTGTCTGACCTTCTGGTGCTTTGGAAAATAGGTTGACTCCCTCTTCAGCCAGCCAATGAGTTGTCCTCTAGAAGAGGTCTCCTCCTTCAAATGCCTTTCCTACATCTAGGCCATTGGGTAGGCTTGATACCAAGGGTTGCCTCACCTGTTATCTCTTGGAGCTTGCTTGGATAAGTAACTCATCAGTACATTGAAACAAAGTTTTGGCTTCTCTCCTTGAGTAATAGCTTGGTTGAGAAATACGAACGGTCCCTCTTCTGTGTGCTGGAATGAGTCCACTGAAAAGGCCGAAATCCTTTCTCTCTTGGGTTGGCAGTTTAATGTACAGTAGGTGGCAAAGCACTGCCAAGTCATATATCAGATTTTAAAAAAATTGGGATTAAAAAAACATGCATGTAATTATTTCTTCCCTGTTCCTCTTTTTGTACAGGAGCGTTTTGATGTAGATAGATCCAGGTCCATGTGTGGACGTTCAGTAAGTTTGATTAATAGTTCAGTTCTTCCTTCCTTCCTTCCTTCCTTCCTTCCTTCCTTCCTTCCTTCCTTCCTTCCTTCCTTCCTTCCTCCCTCCCTCCCTCCCTCCCTCCCTCCCTCCCTCCCGTGATGGGATTCAATTTTTCTTACTACTGGTTCTGTGGGCGTGGCTTGGTGGGCATGGCAGGGAAAGGACACTTTAAAATCTCCATTCCCTCCCCACTCCTAGGGGAAGGATACTGCAAAATCCCTATCTCTCCCCACCCCACTAACCTGCTTTCCAGCTCCATTCTCCTATGCAGGGCAACCAAAGACCCAGCCAATCAGCTGGGACTCAGGAGGTGGAGAAGAGGTGGGGTTGACGGAGCCAGTCAGAGGTGGGATTGGCCGGTTCTCTGAACTACTCAAAATTTCCACTACCGGTTCTTTAGAACCGGTCAGAACCGGCTGAATACCACCTCTGCCTTCCTCCCTCTCTCCCTCCCTGTCTCTCTGCCTCCCTCCCTCCCTTCTTTCCTTCCCTCCCTTCCTCCTCCTCCTCTTCTCTCTCCTCCTCCTCCCCCCCTTTTCCTCTCCTTCATCTTTTTCCTTATTTCTTTTTTCAGGAAGAAGCTGTCAATTATCTCACGTTCATCGGGAAGTACCAGGGCAAAGTGCTGGTTTGTGGCACCAACGCCTGCAAGCCAACCTGCTGGAACTGGGTAAGGTCCATGGTTGCGTCTTCTTCCCTTTTCCTTTTGGGAACATTGGCCAAGCGAGACGTGGGGAATTTCATCTTTGGTCTTGTTTTCCTGTCTTCTACAGGTCGACGGGCAGAAAGGGCCAGGAATCAGTGCCCAGAGCTTAGCACCTTTTGGCCTTGAAAAAAATTCCCTTGTCCTCATCGATGGTAAATGATTTCAGAGCTCATAGTTATGAATCCACCAGGGGACTTCTCCAGATCATTTGTTCCGAAGCTCCCTTTCTTCCAACCTCATGTTGGAAGAATATAAAGCTAGATTTACCTTCTTCATTATGTTATAAAAGATCTTGGGGTGACTTAATTTTTGTAAGTATTTGAATACACAAACACGATGGTGCCTTTCATATTCTTCTTATTTCTGTAAGCCAAGTTTCCCCTTGAAGAGCATGTCCTTCTGTTTAGAAGGCTGGTTGTAGATATTTCTCGTTGCACAATCCATGTGATGGAATCCCCGGGGGGAAATGACAGATCTTCTTTATGAGAACTCTTTTTGGAATCGGTTGGGCGAGAAGAGAAGTTTCTGGTTCAATTTCTTCCTCATCGTAGAATATAATAGAGTAACTATAACAGAGTTGGAAAGCACCTTGGAGGTCTTCTGGTCCAACCCCCTGCCTAGGGCAGGAAAACTTACACCACGTCAGACAAATGGCTGTCCAACATCTTTTTAAAAACTACCAGTGTTGGAGTAATACACAACTTCTGGAAGCAAGTGGTCCCACTGATTAATTGTTCTAACTGTCAGGAAATTTCTCCTGTTCTAAGTTGCTTCTCTCTTTGATGAGTTTCCATCCATTGCTTCTTATCCTGTTCTCAGGTGCTTTGGAGAATAGCTTGTCTCCCTCTTCTTTGGGGCAGCCCCTGAGATATTGGAACACTACTATCATGTCTCCCCTAGTCCTTCTCTTCACTAGACTAGCCAGGCCCAGTTCCTGCAACTGTTCTTCATATGTTTTATCCTCCAGTCCCCTAATCATCTTGGTTGCTCTTCTCTGCCATCTTTCTAGAGTCTCAACCTCTTCTTCCTTGTCTTCTAGGCAATGACATCTATTCGACTGTCCGGAAATACCAATACAATGGACGGATCCCTCGTTTTCGGCGGGTGCGTGGAGCCACAGAACTTTACACCAGTGACACAGTCATGAAGAGTAAGTGTTGTGGTTCTGGAAGAGACAATTGAGCGACAATGTTGTGCTTTCCAACCCTTGCAAATACCTGACAAAGTGTCTGGCGATGAGGATTAAGGTGACATATCCAGGCAGTCCTTGCTTTGCCTTCAAGACCTACTGTGAGAACATGACTTGCATTGAGGGTTGGTTGGGTGGCAGGGTGGCTAGTCAAATAACCCCAATTGGCCCAATCAGGAGCTTCTTTTCAAGGAGGTTGAAGGCCACCATTTCAATTTTCCCTTGGTGCCCTATATTGACAGATAATGGGGACATTGTGGGGCCTTCTTAAAATAGTGATTCCTGGCTATCCAAAAGTGGTCCAGAGCAACCATAACTCATTGGAGAGTGGTCTTGCCAAGGATGCGAATCGAGGAGAAATTTCCTGACAGTGAGAACAATTAACCAGTGGAACAACCTGCCTCCAGAAATTGTGGGTGCTCCAACACTGGAGGTTTTTAAGAAGATGTTGGACAGCCACTTGTCTGAAATTGTATAGGGTCTCCTGCTTGAGCTGGGGGTTGGACTATAAGGCCTCCAAGGTCCCTTCCCTTGTGGTCAAGCATGGATGTGTCCTCCAGATCTTCAAGAATGAAGTATAGCTCAGAGGAGACTGTGGTAGCTTTTATGTCGATGTCTGTAGAGATTCTCAGTCATCCAGATCATGGTTGTTCCAAAGGTGCTTTTTTCAAGAGGCAACTGGAGTTTCTGTTTTTTTCTTTGATCATCCAGTGGTGGGATTCAATATCTTTTACTATCGGTTCTGTGAGTGTGGCTTGGTGGGCATGGCGTGGTTTGGTGGGCATGGCAGGGGAAGGACACTGTAAAAACCTCCATTACCACCCCACTCCTGGGGGAAGGTTACTGCAAAAACCCCATTACCTCCCCACCTCACTGACCTGCTTTCCAGCTCCGTTCTCCGGTGCAGGGCAACCAAAGAAGACTCAGCCAATCAGCTGGGACTCGGGAGGCAGAGAATAGATAGGGTTGGCGGGGCCAGTCAGAGGTGGTATTGGCCGGTTCTTTGAACTACTCAAAATTTCTGCTACCGATTCTCCAGAGCGGGTCAGAACCTGCTGAAATACCACCTCTGGGTTTATCTTCTCTTCTGTATGGGAAATGGGTTCCCTCGTTCACAGATCTTGGTTCTCTCTCGAGGGAAGGGAGACCAGGCATTCTCCAGCTTCCACCAAGTCGGAGATGAGCTTTGGGGTTAGGGAGGAAGACTCAAAACAAACACAACTCTGGCCCGGAGGAGTTCAATGGAGCAAAAAACAAACAAACAAATGCCATCCAGGTGTCTCCTATGTAATTAACATCATGGAGGATGAATTCTCCAAGGTTGGAAACTTCTGATGACAAGCCTCAGATAATTCAAGGTTCCTTCCTTAGGTCCCTCTGGGAGGACTTTTCCGTTCCCAGCTCAGGGGCCTGTTCCAAACAGCACAAAAGTGACGGATTGGGCTTTCACCCCTGCAGACTTGGCCTTTAAGCCTTGATGTAACAGGGTCCAAAGGGCCTCTTCCGTGCACAGAAGGGAGGGGTAGTCAAGCTCAGAAAAAGGCCGTGGATTTCAGAAGAGCTAACTTGTCTTCGGAGGTGGAAAAAAACACTTATCTCCTGCATAAACCTTTAAGGATGGTTGGGCCTTAGGTAATTATGATTACCTTTATTGTCAGAGTACAACATGTGTACAATGAGATTGGCTGGGCCTCCCTTCGTGCACCCCCCTCCCCAACACCACTCACAGCGAGGACAGAAGTCCCTAACTCAGTCCCAATCTCATTACATTAATTGAGAGATTCAGGGAGGGATCAGCAGGTGGTGCAAACCAAGTGTCAACTTATAAAATATTTCTGCGGTCTTTTAGAGTTGCCAACAGAAAGGGAGGGGAGAGCAGTGCAGCAGCTCGGAAATCGAAAGTGCATTCCATAAATGTTTTCAAAGATAGTAACTAGGTGACTGAAGTTTCCGCCGTGCAAAATTTTAACCGGAGAGCATGATTGATGACTCTTGGCTATGGATGTGTCCCATTGGAGAATATGAATTATGATACACCCAGAGGGTGGGGGAAAACCAGGGTCAAGGGTGACAATGAATGATGTCTCAGAGTCGGCTACGCCCAAGCAGTGCCGGACATGTTAACTCCCAATAAATCCTTTTGAAGTTTGGCTCGAGAGTCATGATTTAAATGGGGGTAACTGCCAGAATCCTGACACCTAGTTTGTTTGATGTGTTGGTAATGTTGGGTCTTGTGATCAGCTTAATCCATAATTCTGTGTTTGCCCAACTTGGTAAGCCCCAAAGCTTTACCAAGGTGAACCGTAACCTAGCTTGTTGTGTGAAACCAAAGCACCTAAGTGGTTTTTCCTATGATTTGGTTAAACATATTGCGTGAACATGAAAAGGATTGACAGTAATCAGGCATGGGTGTTTTGTGTAGGTTCTGAGCTAAAGGATCTGCCCAGGCTTGTTCTACTTTCTTTTCTAATCTCACCTTTTCCCTCCTGGCAGATCCACAATTTGTGAAGATTGCGCCAATCCGACAAGAAGAGGCCTACAATGATAAGATCTACTTCTTCTTCCGAGAGGACAGTCCTGACTGGCCAATTAATCCTTTGGCTCCAAGGAAGATCTCCAGGGTGGCTCAAGTGTGCAAGGTCAAGAATGGGCTTTGAAAAGCTCTTGGGATACTTGGCTATCTTGGTAACTTAATTTTGGTGGGAACCAAGCCCTCATGACCATCAACAATCCCGCGTGAATGATGACAGGCACATTGTGATGCAAACAATTTTGGATCCTGTACTTTCCTCAGACACCACAATATGTAGAAATCATTCAGTGGTGCATACCACTGCGTCAATGGTGCAATAATGGTATTGCGCCCGGCCATTGTGACTTCCTGGTGGCTTGCTATGGGCCCTGCACCAACCAGTGGAGTCGATGGCTTAGAGCCACAGCTAAATTCAGTCGTGATGGCTTCTTCAATCAATAATGTCAAGAGCAAAGAATCAGGACCAGGTTGCAACATAAAATATTTATTCAAGGTTGTACACAAGGATCTGGTCAGCTAAAGTTCAACCCAAAATTGGCACCAGATGAGTGGCAATAGAATTCAGGAGGGACTGGACTTGGAGTGCTTGTTGGAACGCAACAAACCTAAGCTGATGACACACTTAACTCCTCCCTCCTAGCTTTGCCTGCTCTTCGCCTACAAATGATTCCTTAGCAGAATGCATGAACCCAGTTTGGGTCTTCTCATCCCCTCTGGAAGATTTTTTCCCCCTGAATTGTAGATTTGTGCAAAAGGAATAGATGGTGAAATGAGATACCCTCCATCCATTAGTTTTTACTCTTGAGCTATAAATAGTTTCTGAAAAGATCGAGTTTAATGATCTGTTTTAAAAAAGATTAGAATGGGCACCCAAAGCTCAGAGGAGGTGTTTTGCTGCTCTCTTACTAAACCCCCTTTCGCCCTTCTCTCTGCAGGGTGACAAAGGGGGCAATGGCTCCTTTTCAGCAGCCAAGTGGACGACTCTCCTGAAGCTCATGTTGGTCTGTGTGGACTCAGCCACTAACCGAAACTTTGACTGGCTTCAAGACATCTTTATCGTTGAGTCGGACCAGTGGTTTCAGACAAAGATCTATGGGCTTTTCCTAAATGAATGGTGAGTCTTTGGCTCTTGGACCATACATCACCACCACCAGAGGACTTCTGGTTGGCTTTGAAGAACCTTCTTCGTCCCTTGCAGGAACTTTCCTTCCTTCTTTCCTGTCTTATATAGATAAGATATAGATGTAGCATGGAATTAGATTATGGCAAGAGCCTCACTTTTACTGGCCATAATCGAATAGAAAGCCATACAAATATGAGTTGCCGTTGATGGAAGGCTGATTCCTTGTATCTCATTTCCACAGGGGTTATTCCGCCGTCTGTGTCTACTCTGTTAGTGACATCAGCGAACGCTTCAGAATGTCTCCCCTGAAAAACTACACTGGGAAACCCCCTGCTGTGAAGCCAGGACAGGTAAACAGCAGTGGTGAATGCTGGGTGGAAAAATCGATCCTTCCCATATGTAGTCAATTTGGAGACTATGGGATAACTCAGGATGAGATATAACAGCAATAGTGTCAACTCATAAAATATTTCTATGGTCTTGCCAACAGAGTTGCCAACAGAAAGGAAGGGGGGGAGCAGTGTGGCAGCTTCCATTCCATAAATAGTTTTTCAAAGATAGTAGCTAGGTGACTGAAGTTTCTGCCCTGCAAATATCTAATTGGAGAGCATGATTGATGACTCTTGGCTATGGATGTGTCCCATTGGAGAATATGAATTATGATACACCCAGAGGGTGGGGGAAAACCAGGGTCATGAGTGACAATGAATGATGTGTCTCAGAGTCAGCTACACCCAGGCAATGCCGGCACGTTAACTCCCAATAAATCCTTTTTAAGTTTTGGAAGTTGGGCTCAAGACTCATGGTTTAAATGGGGGGGTAATTGCCGGAATCCTGACAAATAGCACTTAAGACTTATATACTGCTTCCCAGTGCTTTCCAGCCCTCTCTAAGCGGTTCACAGAGCCAGCCTATTTTCCCCCCAACCATCTGGCTCCTCATTTTACCCACCTCAGAAAGGATGGAACTCAACCTTGAGCCTGGTGTGATTCGATCTGCCAAATTGCAGGCAGCTGGCAGTTAGCAGAAGGAGCCTGCAGTACTGCACTCTAACCACTGCGCCACCGGGACACATGGAAGTTCTTCTCCATCCATCTCCTGACTATCACCGTTGTGCCTTTCTTGACAGTGTCTAGAAGAAAAAACTCCACCTGAGACTTTCAAAGTGATCGACAGCTATCCAGAGGTGGCTGACCAAATGAATGGAAAAACCATCTTCTACAGCAAACATCACTACCAGCACCTTGGAGTCCACCAGGTTCGGGCGGCAGACGACAAGAACTACGATGTTCTGTACTTAGCCACAGGTAACCGACAAAGCAATCCGTAACACACTTGCTAGTTTTAGAAATTGTGTGTGAAAGGTTCGGTAGGAAGCCTCCGTGGCTATGGGAGAGATCTTCTCAACTCAATATAAAGGCACTTTGGACATCTTCTCTCGTCTACAAACAACATCAAGCTTTGGTTTAGCTGATCTCCCCCCCTTGTTTTATACAAAGACTCTTGAAACCTGCAATCTTGCACTTAGCAAGTGCTGGATCCTACAGCTGTCTCTGAATTACCTCTCTCTTGCTGTGATCCAGATGAAGGTTGGATTGCAACAGCGGAGAATAGCCAGGAATCGGAGTTGGAGAAATGGGTAGATTTGGCTTCTCATTTGCAGATGTCTCATTCTCCCTTCCATAGCCCTTTCTGGGCTGTGATCTTGGGACACGGAGAGATCTAATGTTAGGTTGCACAGTTGCACAATTGCCTATCCTACCAGCTTTCGATGTGATACCCTGCACTGTTGAGTGTTGTTGCTTTCTGTATAGCCACCTGTTCTACTCTCATCTTTCTGGCTATTTCTCAAATGAGAACTCTTATAGAGAATTCTCACAACTCAAATATTTGATTGCTGGGATAAGACCATAACGTGGGAATTAAAGATGGATAAGGGGAAAAGGTCCATTCTAAAGGGTTTTATGGTCAAGTATTCAAATCCATCCAAGTGGAAAATGTCATGTTGCTTCTGTGGTCCGTTTGAGTCTTGTCACTTGTTCCACCACTAGCAGTTCTCACCATCCATGTCCCTTTCTTCATCTTGCTAATCCTTTCTTTCTTCTCATCCCACATACAGACAAAGGAAGCATCCATAAGGTGGTTGTCTTACCAGACGGAGCCATGAATATCCTGGAAATCCAGCCTTTCCAATCCCAGGCAGCCATTCTCGCTATGATTTTAGACAAATCAAGGGTAAGAAAGACTTTCCCTGACTTTATCAGGACGGGGGTTCATGCATGATATTAGGCTACGGAGTAACCTGTTCTGACTTAGTATGTGTTGAACCAAGTTTGGTTTCCTTTGTAAACTGGTGTATATAGCTTTTGTTGTAAAAGCAGTCAGCATGGCTTGTTCAGCAAACCACAGTTAAAGCAAATCATGGCTTGTTATTCTTTATGGACAGTGTGTGTCCGAAACAAATAGGAAACATTTTATTGCTGTGGGGAAGATTGTGGGTGGGCTAAAATGTCTTCAGGATATGCAGCGGCTTCCAGATATCCTGGGTGAAACTCTAGTTTAAATTTGGGCGTCAACATTCAAAAGTGTTTTTTTTTTTAAAGTAGCCATTCCCACATGCTTGGAAGCCTTCTTTCTGTCATTTTTCAAATCTTTACCCTTTGGGGATCTTTTGTGTATAACCAAGTATACAAGAAGGGATGAGGTGGCTCAGTGGCTAAGATGCTGAGCTTGTCGATCAGAAAGTTTGGCAGTTCGGCGGTTCGAATCCCTAGCGCCGCGTAATGGAGTGAGCTCCCGTTCCTTGTCCTAGCTTCTGCCAACCTAGCGGTTCAAAAGCATGTAAAAATGCAAGTAGAAAAATAGGGACCCCTTTGGTGAGAAGATAACAGCGTTCCGTGTACCTTCAGCATTTAATCATGCTGGTCACATGACCATGGAGACGTCTTCGGACAGCGCTGGCTCTTCAGCTTTGTAACGGAGATGAGCACTGCCCCCTAGAGCTGGAAACGACTAGCGTGTATGTGCAAGGGGAACCCTTACCTTTACCTAAATATACAGCTACAGTTGGAACAGCTGTATTGAACTAGGAAATGGTTTATATCCAAATAGGCTGATGGACTCATTCTGATGGGTTACGAGAACCCCACTGAGAATTTATCTAGAGGACTCTGCATGTGAGACACACATTACAACTAGGTAGATCTTTGATTGCAGTGGCTATCTTGAATTTTTTGATCATGCAGTGAAGACACTCCTGAATTTATCTAAGAGTGGTCAACATGTAAGTGTCCACCTATTGTTGGATCCTGGTTTCCATCTTCCTTTGTCATTGATCCCTCTTGCCAGGATGTCAAATCTGCGTTTCATGACCTTGAGGCAGCTGTCCATTTTCCACATCTGGTTGACTATCTCTTGATGGTCAATAAAGCTCCTTTCAATGGCTCCTTTGTTTTATTTTGCAGAATGAATTAATTGTGGCTTCAGCAAACGAGGTGGTGCAGCTCCCCATGGCCTCTTGTGGGGCATATAAGAACAACTGTGGGAGTTGTGTGCTGTCCAGAGACCCCTACTGTGGATGGGTCAATGAGAAATGCACTTCTATTAATGAGCATGAAAATGGGTAGGTTACATAATTGATACATAATTGGTGTGATGGCCACATAGGATGGCTGAGATCACCAGAGCATCTTAAACCAGACAAGCATTTCTAAAACATAAATGTGATGTCACTTTGTCAACTGGGTGTATTCATCAATTCTGGTCCACCAGGTAAAGATCTTATGAGATATGTTCCCACATGCGAAGCTTGGTTAGCGTTGACCTTGGCTACTTGTTTTGGCTTATCTCTTGCATGAACCCAACCAAACAGATTATTGCTGAGCTAATATATTATACAAACCAAGAAAAGTGGTTTTACTGGGTAGCAACCCAGTAAAAATGTGTGAGAACATGACCTTCTAATAAGACAACGAAACATTTTGATTGTGATTCTTCAGCTATTTTTTGACCAGCTAAACAAACATAAATAATAATGTGATTACCATGTATCTTTTATGGAGATGCCACAGGCTGACCCGTTGATGGCTTAAATTATTGAAGAAATATGATATTTAACTTAATTTTCCATTTTTTTTAGAACCTTATTGCAGTTTCTACAACATGATGTTCCTCGAAACATTTGTCTAAGCAACTTGGCCTCTGAAGGTAATATTCATAAACAAACTTGAGCATACTTAAGAAGTACACTTAAGAAGATGTTTCCTGCAAAATCTGTGAAAAGATATTTTTAAAAGCCCACAAGGAATTAGGAGAAGGAAGAAGATGGGGGGGAGGCGGGTTAGAAAGAACGGCCACCAGACAAAGTGTTGAAAGTAGCGGTGGATTTCAGGGGGGGAAAAAGTTTTGTGATTTTAGAATGAAGAAAAAAATAATAAACAGAGTTGATGGAAGGTTATAAAAATCATCATATTAGAATTCAGTTTTATTTGTTATATTTGGCAACTGCCCCAAACTTTGGGCAGTGGATAGTAAAGTGAAACAAATTACGAATCGTGCAAAACTGAAATAATCAGTTAAAAAGATACAGAAATGTGAATGTGGGGAGGACCACCCATATGCCAACCAGCTGAAAGCTTGTCAGAAAAGGAACATTTTCAGGCTATTCCTGAAAATAGGGTACCATCTGAACCTCCAGAAGTAGCATTTTCTATAATATGGAGGAAACCACAGAGAAAGCCAACCATGAACCTTGGACAGGGAAGGGATTCTTACCCAGTTTTCCCAAGAAGACCAGACCAGACCAATAAACAATTTTAATTTGTTGGGTTTGGCCACAAATATGAAAAGAGGTCATCTAATGACACTGGTTTGGCAGTAGACACGGAGTAGATAATCTCTCCGCAACCTGAAAAAAAATACTTCATGAGGACTACCAGTTTGAGGGCCTCAAAAATGTGGAGACTCTAGAAAGAGTGCAGAGAAAAGCAACAAAGATGATAGCAGCCTTCCAATATTTGAGGGGCTGGTCAACCTGTTCTTCCAAAGCACCTAAAGGCAGGACGAGAAGCAATGGATGGAAACTAATCAAGGAGAGAAGCAACCTAGAACTAGGGAGAAATTTCCTGACAGTGAGGACAATTAACTAGTGGAACAGCTTGCCACCAGAAATATTGGGCTCTCCATCACTGCAGGCTTTTAAGAAGAAACTGAACAGCCACTTGTCTGAAATGGTTTTGGTTCTCCTGCTTGAGCAGAGGGCTGGACTAGAAGACCTCCAAGGTCCCTTCCAACTCTTATTATTTTGATCATAATAATTCTGACAATAATACTTGTTCCACTAATTCTTCTGGATGAAACTCTAGTTTAAATTAAACCTTAGTTGTTGTTTTTTAATTAGCCATTCCCACCTGCTTGGAAGCTTTCTTCCTCTATTTTTCAAATCTGTTCCCTGTGTGTGTGTGTAACCAAGTATACATATACAGTTGGAACAGTTACCTTGAACTAGGAAATGGTTTATTTCCAAATAGGCTGATGGACTCATTCTGATCCCTTTGAGAATTTATCTAGAGGTCTCTGCGTCTCTGTTCCTTCCAACTCTGTAATTCTGTTATTTAAAAGGAGATGAGAAATATTCAGAAAGGGAGACAGAGAGGCCCAATCTGTCCCACCACTGACCCTTTCCTTCCTTCTTTCCTCCCTTCTCCTCAGGAGATGGCAGCAGTTCCGACCCAAAGAATGTGACCTTACACTCCCGCTATTTCCTGAATTGCTTTCAAGAATCTCATTATGCCAATTACACCTGGCTTCACAATGACCAGCCAGTTGCCCATTGCAGCTCTGGGCACCGTCACTGCCTTCATTTCATTGACAACATGACCGCTGAGCTCTATGGCAAGTATTCCTGCGTATCAAAAGAAGATTGGTTCCATCAGACCGTCATAACTGAATACCTGGAGAATCCCTCTCAGGACAGCGGGTACAAGTATGCAAAATCAGTGGGACTTGGCTCCATGCCGTCTTTATCATTCTGGCTGGGGTTACTGCACATAATAGCCATAGTCTTCATCGTCCAGTAAAGCCTGATCTTCTGTGGACTTTCACAACATTCCCCTACTAGGCCGGATGTTCAGGAGCATCTCTGCTGAAGACATCTGACAGTTCAGATGGTTGTAGAGATGAAACTTCTCCTTGATCTTCTTGACATCTGGATGGAAGCAAACGAAGAAGAAGAAGAAGGGACTTGGGAGAAGGAAAAATGACTGATCTGATACCCTCAGTTTCACCTGTTGAGATTGGGTGGTTCTACAAATTGGACAAATAACATCATAAATAAATATTTCAGGAAGGACATGGAATGTCTTAATGGGAAAACCTTGTGTGGTGGCCTTGAGACCTGACTAATCCAACCTCGAAAAAGAAAGATGAGTTTTGCCTAAAAGCAGATTAGCACTTACAAGGTCTATTTTTTACAAGATCTCTGCCAGTGGCTTTTCAAGTTAACTCCTTCCCGTCTGTTCATTTGTAGAAAGGGCTTGGCTCCATGTTTGTTCAGGAGTCCAGCTTGAGACAAAGGCATTTTCGATTCTCTACCAACCCCACTGGTGTTACTGCTGCTTATTGAAGAAGAATAGCGAGTGCCAGTGTCTAGATCTATCGGTCGTAAACTTTCAAACAAAAGCCCTTATTATATTTCAGAATAGTTGCAGTATATTTATTTATTATATTTTCTCTTTGTAAAAGAGAAAGCTCCCAACTCTTTCTATGTAAATATTTGTTCTACATTGTTTGCTTCCTGTTTTTTTAAACAATTTGTTAGTTTTTTATTAAAAAAAACCCCACCCAATTGTTTTATTTGGAAGACGTTTAATGTTCCTTGGTCAATGAAGGTTCTCACTTACCTACAGATAGACTAGGGGGCCTAATGGGCCTGCAAATGCCCCATTTCAGGATGGTGGGTTAGAAAAGAAGCAATGGTCGAACACCTGAGGTTTGGGAGCTCTGGTTCCTGGAAGAAAAGATCTTAAAGAGGAGTAGAGATTTTTTTTTCCTGTGTAAACCTTTACAATGAAGTCCTCCAATCTGGTGCAAAATTGCTCGCCTTAATGTTGGACTAAGATTGATCCTTAAGCCACTTCCCAAGGCTCACTTGCAATCCAATCTTTGTTATGGGGCCATTGCTTGGAGAATCAACTGTGAAATGTGTCTTATTTTGTAATAATACTCCTAGAGAACGTGAGTTCTCTGCACATAAACTGCTTTATTTTTCTTAACTCATCCCTTCCGGTTCCTTCATACTGTTATCACCTCAAAATATGTCCCTCACTACTCTCTGTCTAACATTGGTTCCTCTTCACAGTTAAACATCAACAGGTTCCATTTACCCTGCACCACAAAATGGACCTGTCCTTCCTCCCTTGAGTACCTCTTAATCTTTCGAGCCCCAAAGGCAATTTTGTGCTACACTACATTGTTGTTGTTGTTGTTGTTTTTAAAAAAAGAGCCATTCCTTATTTCGCTTTTGTACATTTCTTTGTCATTGATAGTGTTGTTTTATGATGCACTCTGGACTGCTGCAGCAGTAGATTATGAATAGAAGGAACTCAAAACGGGTGTTTTATGGGGAGGGGCTATAAAAAAAGTCAAGATGGCGGCTGTGCCGTTGAAGGGGGCGATGCTTTAATCACATGGCTGTGGACGCCATTTTGAGCGGGAGGGGTTTTGACGCACATTTCTCCTAGATATCTCTAAACAAAAACTTATTCCTTTTTTTTTATATTTTTGCTTCCAGTTTCTTTGTACCTGAATGTATTTTTTAAATAGAGCACTTTAAAATAAAAACAAGTAAACAAGTAACTGTGGTCAGAATTAACTGGAGTAAAGTCTATGTGTCTTAACTCTTTGGGATTTATCAATCGGTGACTTCCCACTATGGGTCCTTCAATCTATCCAAATCATAGCTGCATATAGACTCCTCAAAGGTCTACATCAGAGGTCTTCAAACTTGGCAACTTTCAGACTTGTGGACTTCAACTCCCAGAATTCTCCAGTCAGCTGGCTGAGGAATTCTGGGAGTTGAAGTCCACAAGTCTTAAAGTTGCCAAGTTTGAAGACCTCTGATGTAGACCTTTGAGGAGTCTATATGCAGCTATGAAAATTAAGCTAGGGTGAGGTTGGGGGGGGGGCGGAGCTGCCCCAATACTTACCTTTGGACAGTTGTAGCCAGGCCTCACACACCTGCCTTGCCGGCCCATTTCTTCTGCAGCCAGAAAGGCTGGCATGGCTTTCCTGAACGCCTCTGTAGCTAATAACAAAGCTCTGGATCGACTGCAGAGACAAGGAAAGCCTTGCCGGCCACAGAAGAAGTTCCTGAAGGCCTCTAGGACAGCAGAAAGGAGGCCCGAGGGCGATGCACACAAGCGAGGTTAGTTAGTGGATGGCATCCCCTGAAAATAAGACCTGGTGCTTTTTTTGGGTAGCAAATATATATATATATAAGACAGCGTCTTATTTTGGGGGAAACGCGGTACATCAATTGTAATCCAGGACAACCTCAACAAACATCTGCTATAACCCATCACCCAACTGACCTTAGGTGAGTGATGCAGTTAGCCTGAACTAAAGACTTCTGCTTTTTTCTTTTTCTTTGCAACTTTAGCTAAGCCGCTTTTTTCTCCTGTATCTTACAAATTCCTTGTAAAAGAATTGGGCCATTCGACAAGAGTTCAGGCAAAAGACTTACAGAGGTTTGGCCCTGACCTAAGCTGGTATCCAAATTATGGGTTATTTTTGGTTGCAGCCTTGTTCATGTTTCTTTAGAAGTCTGGCCACAGGTCCCTTTGGGGGAGAATCTCTATAGAACAGTTCCTTCTCCTTTTCCTGTTCTATTGTGATGTTATTTTGGACGGCAGACCAGCCCTATATAGAGAACTACACATTTGTCTTTTTTAAATTCTGCTTCCTCCTTTTTGTGTCTTAGTTCCGCTCCTAATATAATACACACACAGCTCTATTATACTGATGGCTTCAGCGCCTTTTATAAGCCTTCTATTTTTCAGTTCCTCAAAAAGATAAAAAAATTAAAAGAACTAAAAATAAAAGCATCAACAACAAATATTGGAGATGACTCAGAACGTCTAGGAGTTTTCTCTAGCATCCTGATCTTAATGGAAATACCTCCCTTGCTGAATCTTCTAAGAGAGCCATAGAATTATAGTATAAAGGGCTTGCAAAAGATCTTAGCAATTAGTGTTCAGTGTTGCTCAACCTGGATAACTTCAAGACTTGTAGACGTCAATTCCCAGAATTCCCCAAGCAGCCAGCGTGGGAAGTTCAAGCCCGCGCATCTTGAAGTTGTCCAGGTTAAGGAACATTGAGCTAAGCTACAACTTGCCCAGTGCAGGAGTAAAGACTGATAACAAAAAAGAAGGATGTCAATTTTATCTTTCCAGGTTGGACAACCTGATCCTTCAGTTCAGATGTAACTTCAAATGTTCGCTAAATGAATTATTGTAAGTGGAGAACTACCAGCACAGCCTATAAACAAGAATCTAGTAAAGTAAGGGTCAGCACTAAATTGGCATTAGATAAAGGTCAACAGAATTCAAGAGGGGCTGGATTTGGGCCTCTTGTGGCAACGCACAGATTCCAAACTGATGGTGTGTTTAATCCCGCCCTCCAGCTCTGCCTCTTCTTTTCCCTACGAAGAAACTGATTATCGATTGAACTCCTATTTCAATTTCTCTTGGGATCTGTTTGGATATACAGGTAATTCTCAAATTCCCACAGTTCATTTAGTGACCATTCAATTGGGAGTGGTGCTGTTCTCACTTGACAACCAGGAGGTTGTGAGTTCGATCCTAGGTAGAGGCAGATATTTCTCTCTCTGGGCACACTGAGAATATTATCGGATGAACAAAACTCCATATTGGTGACAGGAAGGGCATCTGGCCATTAAAATACTCTGCTAGCTCCATTCAGTTGCCCAGATTCCACCCCGCAAGGAATTATGGGGTTATTAAAAGAAGATGATGATGATTTAGTGACCATTCAATTGTGGTCCTAAGGAGGACTGTAAGAATACATTTACTCTAACTATATAGTTATTCGACTCCATCTTTCATTTTGAAGATGTTAAGCGTCCAATTTTCAAAGTGGGGTTTCCCATCTAGGCTGGCTATTTACATATTCCATAAGATAGAACACTGCTTTGAATATCTTTTATTTGGCCACAGTCGTTAGCTTAGAAGGTATTCAAAACAGGGAAATTGAGGAACTACACAGCCCGAAAAACCCGATTATTTAGCTAGTGCTTGCAAAGTTGGGTGTAAAAGGAGGGCCCTTCCCCTCTGCAGCTCACCAAATTCAAATTGCACAAGAAGCAGCGAGACTCAACTCTGGCTGGAGAGCAGGTGGGCAAACGTCTGGTAACAGCTGGGGCTGAGCAGGAAGAGGGAAGGGTAGGGCTTCCCATCTGGGCAAAGCTGTTGCCAGAAGCCGCTGAGCTCAGCAGGAGTCATCAGAGGTGATTTGCCAAAGGCTGCACTTCTGGCTGGACAGATGTTGGGCACAGTGGATGTCAGCATAGTTGCAAAGAGACATCATAGAGTTTTTGTATCCAGCACGGGAAACCACACTGCAGCCCAATTGTCAAGGCTTGTTCTGTCTGCTTGTCTCTCCTGTAGCTCTCTGTCCCTCTTCGTGTCAACATCTCTCTCTCTCTCTCTCTTTCTCTCTTTCTCTTTCTCTCTCTCTCTCTCTCTTTCTCTTTCTATCTATCTATCTATCTATCTATCTATCTATCTATCTATCTATCTATCTATCTATCTATCTATCTATCATCATCAGTGTCTCTTTTCATCTTTGTTGTCTGTCTGTCTCCCTCTCTCTATCATATTTCTTCTCCTTCTATCTTTTCATCTTTATTGTCTATGTCTGTCTGTCACTGTCTCTCTCTCTTTCACACACACACACACACACACACACACACATCTTTATCTATCATCATCTGTTATCTTCGTCATCAGTATCTCTTTTCATCTTTGTTGTCTGTCTGTCTTCCTCTCTCCATCATATTTCTTCTCTTTCTCCTTCTCCTTCTATCTTTTCATCTTTATTGTCTGTCTATCTGTTTGCCTGTCACTCTCTCTCCCTCTCTCTCTTTCAGACGCACATATCTACCTACCTACCTATCTATCTACCATCTATCTAATCTATCTATCATCTATCTATCATCTATCTATCTATCTATCTATCTATCTATCTATCTATCTATCTATCTATCTATCTATCTATCTAATCTATCAACTATCTATCTATCTATCTATCTATCTATCTATCTATCTATCTATCTATCTATCTATCTATCTATCTATCTATCTATCTATCATCTATGTAATCCATCATCTATCCAGCCCATGAAACTCTTGGTGTTTATTATTCTGGTTTAATTTGATTTGAAGACCAATTTTGACTTTTTATTTTTCACGGAGTAGTGAACCTGGCATATACTTCTAATAAAGAACAATACTGATGCTTACTTTTTTTAAAAAAATGCAGTCAAATCTAGCAGCTGTTGATAGACTTTCTCCGTGGTAACTTTTAGAGCTAAGCCCCCAATTTCATTTCTTCTTTTTAGTCAAATCTTATCCTCCTGAATTACTCTTTCCCCATTTGTAAACCCCTGAAGATTTCAATGTTAACACTCTGCAAATGAATATTCAGATAGAAAGAGAGAGGTTGCATTTCTGGTTTGTATTAATAGGATGACTTAAAATGAAACCAGACATTTTAAGCAGAGCCTTAAAAGCACCTGTTAAATTCAGGCCTCTACAATCTCTTGATTATACTGTAGTTTCGGCAAAAGATTTTTAATGAACCAATCAAAAGGTTTTTAAAAATGCCTTTTTTTTTTTGAGGCATTACATAAATCCTTAAATAGGGGATTTGTTTACACCATAGATGTGATTTATCTCTCCCTTGTTCCAGAATGTTTCAATTTCTTGGCTAAAGTCCTGGCACTTCTCCTATTTAAACAAACTCAGATAAGGCCAGCCAGGTGCCCCTCCTTATTTCAAACTGTGTAATTAACACCCTGCTCAAAGTTTAGATTTTATGATCTGTAAACTTTACCTTTTACCTGGATAGATTTTTTTTTTCCTGGACATGAAGTAAGACTCTGTTCCCAGGGATCATTTTTTTAAAACAAATTTTAATTGATTTTTTTTCTTCAGAATAAAAACATTTAGAAGAAGAAGAAGAAAAATAAAGGAAAACGAAAGAAAAGGAGTGAGAAAAGAATGGAAGAAATGAAAGAGAAAGGAGAAAAAAAAACAAAGAAATGTCACTTGATCTTTACAGCAGTTATAAATACATTTGGTCTTCATTTTCTCTGCCTAAGGTTACATCATAATTCCCTTCTTTCCATTCTCTCTCTCTCTCTCTCTCTCTCTCATAAAATTTGCTAGTCTTCCAAATATCTCCTGATTCTTTGAAACTCTGCTACCCATCCCTCAATGTATCCTGGGGCACAAAGTTCCATTCACATCTTGTTAATTCAATTTTCTTCTGTTCCTTCTGTATTTGTGCCAGTCAGTTTCACCAAATGACTCTGAAATATTAACATTATAAAAAGTCCTGTCCAGTCATTCTTCCTTCTGCATGCCAGCGTGCATGATTAAAACAAAAATAACAAATGGCTTTTATCATCTACTTTTATAAGAAGCACAAAACTTCATCCTGATTACAAAATTACTATCATTCGTGAACTCACCGCATCATTGGATAACATCTGTGGGAACTGGATTTACCCAAAGATGTAAAGTGAGTTTGCAGAACTGCTAAAGTCACATTAGATATGGCTATCCTTGCCTGAAATCTTAGGGGTGATTTTGTCAATATTTCATAATATTTAGCAATCATGGGATTTTTTTTTAAAAAAATATTTGAACAATAACAACGACAACAAAAAAAGTAAAATCACACAATGGCACCCTGGCCAACTCTTGTTATAATCCACTGATTTTTCAATGGAAGGGAATATTTGTAGCTCAGGATTGGAATGAAGAGGTCCATGGTGGTCTCTGAGTTTGGTTGCTTTCTTGCAGGCATTTCACAACCCAACTTGGTAACATCATCAGTGCTAGAAGAGAGTGGGGTTTACTCTCTGTTTATATACAAATGGATTCCCCATATATAAAAAAATCAGCCTTCAATAGACACATAGAGATAAACGACATCTACCTACCATTCAAAAGAGACAAAGAACCCAAACAGAAAGCAGAAAGTAATGCCCAGATAAGCAAGCAATGCCCAGATAAGCAGAGATTAACATCAAGATTAACAGTAGATCAACAAACAATAAATAAATATTGTCCTAATCAGGGACCTATCAAATCAGACAAATAAAATTAACAGTCAACCTAACCAATAAGTCACCAAGAATATTCTCACCAACACAGACAGGACAAATCACTAGTATATAAAAATGAGAGCAAACCCCACTCTCTTCTAGCATGGATGATGTTACCTAGTTGAGTCATGAAACATCTACAAGCTCAGAGAGCACCAAGGACTGCTCATCACATTTTAGATATTTCTAAATTTATTAGACGCCTCTCAATATTTCTAATCAAAGTACACCAGGATCTTGTGATTTTGAGCTTTGGGGAATTTATCAATGGTTTTGCCCTCTTTAGATGAGCAGGAATTACAGTGTAGGTGCTCCAGAGATGAGTGGGTGGGGAAAGGACCAAACCCATGACTCGTTTCTGTTTTAAATCTTTCGTGCTCTGTTTTGGCACTTCTCAATGTTGCAGAGACATACTGATTTTCCCCTCATCTTACACCCACTCTAAATCTTCATTGCAGACAGATGTGGGTTTCCTTTTTTGAAGGAACATCTGAGAACCAAGAACATTTGATAAAGAAGACAAGATCTCTAGGCTGGTACATGGGTTGGTTCTTTTCATAGTCCCTGCCGGAGCTGACTCCAGACGACATTACAGCTGGATGTAATCTCAGTTTTAAGGATTTCCAGGAGCAGGAAATCTTTCCGAAGAATTTCCTGCTGCTGTAAAGGTAAAGATTCCCCTCGCACCTATATGCTAGTCGTTTCCGGCTCTAGGGGGTGCTGTTCATCTCCGATACAAAGCCAAAGAGCCAGCACTGTTCAAAGACGTCTCCATGGTCATTTGGTCAGCAGGACTAAATGCCAAAGGTGCATGGAATGCTGTTACCTTCCCACCAAAGTGATCCCTATTTTACTACTTGAATTTTTTTATGTGCTTTTGAACTCGGGTGGGATTCTCCCAGTTCGCACCTATTCGCTAGAACCGGTTGCTAACATTCTAAGCAGTTCGGAGAACCAGTTGTTAGAAGAAATTACTGGGCTAATCCTGTAAGGAAGGCAGGAAGGAAACATTCTGGTGTTGCTTACAGAAACTGCCTCTCCACTAACCCTTATTACATTCTTGGCAGGACTAAACTTCCTGTCTCAGGAACCTCTCTGGAGTTTTTTTTTCCCTTCCTTTGCTAGTACTTGGCTTGTGTGGAGTGACCATTCAAAGTTACAATGGCACTGAAAAAAGTGACTTATGACCCTTTTTCACACTTCCGACTGTTGCAGCTTCCCTACAGTCACAAGAGGCCAGGTGAGGAGATGCGTGCCTCGATGTGAGTGATATTGAGTTGGCCACGCCCAGACAATAACACCACCACCAAGCCACGCTCATCAACTAAGCCATGCCCACAGAACCAGTTGTTAAAAAATTTGAATCCCACCCCTGTTTGAACCGCTAGGTTGGCAGAAGCTGGGACAAGGAACAGGAGCTCACACCGTTATGCAGCGCTAGGGATTCAAACCACCAAACTGCCAGCCTTTCTGATTGACAAGCTCAGCATCTTAACCACTGAGCCACTGCACCCTTTTTTTCCTGCCACTGGCAGAACCCTAAAACTGAGATTCGTACTCAGCTTCTTCAGTGACCACGAAAAGAACCATTCCAGGCATCAACCTGATGACCTTGTCTTCTTTATCAAGTCTGGTTTGTTTTTTGGAAGCTAAATAATCGCTGTTCTGAAATTCAGGGGAAATCAAACCATCTGTTTGATAAGAAGCAATGCAGAAGTTCTACTGAAGTGTTCTTTTCTTAGTGGTCTCGAAACTTCTTATTTCAAAGAAAGAAGAACCTTCCTTCTGATACTTTTACTTCTGGTTCTTCACTTAGCAACAGAAGTCTAGAAAAGACAAGTGGACTTGGTAGTCCATTCTAGACAGAGATGGTGAAGGCTATTCCTTGAGTAGGAAACGTTCAGGAGATATCTCTGAGTGCATTTACCCCAGGGCTTTATTTGATCATATTAATCATTCCTTATTTTAACCCTACTTCTCAATTGCTAAAGAAATACACACAATTACGTGAGCATACATCATGCCTATTCAATGTACACAGATATTGTTCCTTTAACAATCATATCCTTTCTCTGACTCAGAGTGTAAGAACACCAAACCAGTGAGATGCTACACAGGTAAAGTTCAACGGGAGCGCCTATTCTTGGGAAATCAAGGAAGAAATAAAAGGATATATATTGACTTAAGTCCACAATGGACACCAGGATATCCGTGGTTAGGCAAGACAACTGTTAAGTGTAAAATCCCTGATTTTATTATCTATATCCTTTTGCCAGGCTTGTTAAACGAATCCTTGCAGTTCTTAAGTGAATCAAGCAATTATTAAGCGAACTCAACTTCCTCAGAAGCCTGTTGGGAAGATCACAAATAGCACTAGCACATACACTTATATACCGCTTCAGGGAGCTTTCCAGCCCTCTCTAAGTGGTTTACAGAGTCAGCCTCTTGCCCCCAACAATCTGGATCCTCATTTTACCCACCTCGGAAGGATGGAAGGCTGCGTCAACTTTGAGCTGGTTAGGATTGAACTCCAGGTTGTGGGCAGAGTTAGCCTGCAATGCTACATTCTAACCACTGGGAAGGAAGGAAGGGAGGAAGGAGGGAGGGAGGGAGAGAGGGAGGGAGGAAGGAAGGAAAGAAGGAAGGAAGGAAGGAAAAAGGAAGGAAGGAAGAAGAAAGAAAGGAAGAAGGAAGGAAGGAAGGGAGAAGGAAGGAAGGAAGGAAGGAAGGAAGGAAGGAAGGAAGGAAGGAAGGAAGGAAGGAAGGGCAACAGCAATAGACCTTAGACTTATATACCGCTTTGCAGTCCTTTCCAGCCTTCTCTAAGTGGTTTACAGAGTCAGCCACTTACCCCCAACAATCTGGGTCCTCATTTGACCCACCTCGGAAGGACGGAAGGCTGAGCCAATCTTGAGCCTGGTGAGATTCGATCTGCCAGATTGGAGGCAGCCGGCAGTCAGCAGAAGTAGCCTGCAGTACTGCACTCTAACCACTGCACCACCGGGGGTCATGTGATCAAATGGTGACTACATGACCCTGGGATGCAGCAAGCCAGTTGCCAAGTGCCCGAATTCTGATCTCGTGAGCATGGGGATGTTTCGGCGGTCATAAGAAGGAGACCCCGTCGTAAGTTGCTTTTTTCAGTGATGTTGTAATTTTGAACCGTCACTGAACAAAAGAATATAAATGAGAGACGACCTGTGATTTCTCGTCTACCTCTTTCTAGATTTAAAAAAAAACGCTTAATGTCTTTCCGGGATGCAAAATGGATTTTCACTTCTTCCGATTGCCAAACATGAGATTCTGAATCACAGAAACGGCTGAATCTCAGTGAAAAAGAAGAGCAAACAAACACTGCATATCAGTTCTGCAGAGTTGCTTGTCACCAGCCCAGATAATAAAAGGAGAGGTTGGTATTGAATCATGCCGACTCAGAATTACGCATTCTTCCTGGCTGATGCCAATGTCTCTCTTTTGAGTGACCTCTGTCTCCAGACAGCTGGTTTGCACGGTGAATTTAATTCCGCAAGATAGAATTACTATTGTTCTTTTTCCTATTATTTGGCCAAAGGGCATTTCCTGAAACTACTTCATGAAGAAAATGTCATTTCCTATTGCTTTCTAGCCGCTCCTGCAGCTCCAGGGCCGAAGCCCATTATAGTGATGGTGCACGCACATGTGGGTTGCGTGTTTCGCATGGGAACCCACCAAATTTCAGCCAATTCAAATTCTCAACATCGGCTTAAAATGCTAATCCATTTGTACTTCTGAATCAGGAGCTGCCACAAAGAAGAGGGGGGTCAAGCGATTCTCCAAAGCACCTGAAGGCAGGATGAGAAGCAATGGATGGAAATTAATCAAGGAGAGAAGCAACTTGGAATTAAGGAGAAATTTCCCAGCTGTGAGAACAATTAACCAGTGGAACAACCTGCCTCTAGAAGTTGTGGATGCTCCAACACTGGAAGTTTTAAAGGAGATTGGACAAAGATTTGTCTGAAATGGTGTAGGGCTTCTTGCCTAAGCAGGAGGCTGGACTAGAAGACCTCCAAGGTCCCTCCAACTCTGTTATTCTATTCTATTCTATTCTATTCTATTCTATTCTATTCTATTCTATTCTATTCTAAATTCTATTCTATTCTGTTCTGTTCTGTTCTATTCTAAATTCTATTCTATTCTATTCTATTCTATTCTATTCTATTCTATTCTAATTCTATTCTATTCTGTTCTATTCTATTCTAAATTCTATTCTATTCTATTCTATTCTATTCTAAATTCTATTCTATTCTATTCTATTCTATTCTATTCTATTCTATTCTATTCTATTCTGGACTGCTGGCTTGATCCAGAACAAAACAAGCCTTTTTTTCAGGAACAAACATTTATCAGACCTGAACACCCTAATTTTACACCAAAAACAACAACAACCCCACATTCTATTGTTTGAAACTGCCTATGTCCTTAAATCAGGGGCCTGCAACCTTAAACACTCAAAGAGCCATTTGGAGCTGTTTCCCACAGAAAAGAAAACACCAGGAGCCTCAAAACCTGGGGGGGCGTGGCCAACTCAATGCCACTCCCACCCAGTCACATGACCCACCCACCCTGCCATGCCTACCCAGGTTTTGGGGCTCCCGGTGTTTTCTGTGGGAAATGTCTCTCTTTCTCTCTCTCTTCCCTCCCTCTCTCTCTCTTCCTCTCTCTCTCCCTCCCTCTTTCTCTCTCCCTCCCCCCTCTTTTTCTCTCTCTCTCCCCTCTCTCTGTTCCTCCCTCCCTCTCTCTTTCTCTCTCTCTCTCCCTATCTCCCTCCTTCTCTCTTTTTCCCTCCCCTCTCTTTCCCTCTCCCCTCCCTCCCTCTCTCTTTCTCTCTCTCTCCCCACCCCCTCATTTCTGTTTCTTCTGTTTTATCTTCTCAGGCCAGGTGAGGAATGACTGGGTGGGATCACCCAACAGGGAGTCACAGCAGAGGGCCCAAAGAGCCACATGTGGCTCCAGAGTCGTGGGTTGCCGACACCCGCCTTAGATACTACCTTAATCATTTTTAGGTCCTTGCCACTACTTGATTTATTAAGTTTCCCCCAGTCTTTGACTGTAAATCTTCTGTATTCATATAATAATAACAATATGCTGCTAACTTTGCAAACTAAAACACGAATGAATTATGACCGATACGTTGGATTAGACTGACTGGCAAGAATGCGTGTCTCTGCTGGAAAAATGAGTCAACATCAGGAAGATTGACCGAACCAGTGGGTTGGAAATAGCACCAGAAGACCCACAAGGCTGGTTAATTGCTTGGTGCAGCCAGGGTGTGTTTTGCACAAACACACTGAGATATTTCTGCTTTCGGCCTCCAAGCATTGTGTCAATCTTTCCAAGTATTGGAATCTTGAAATAGTCTCTGCCTTGTGATAAAACACTTCGGTCAACATGACTAAGTCTGTAAAGAATAGTGTCAGTTTTTTCCCCCTGATCCATCATTAAAGTCTTGGACTTTAGTTGAGTCCAATTAGCCCAGATCAAAGTTAGAAGGGATTCCCTCTGTTTATAATTCCATGTAGTGGATAAAAGGAATCGATGAATTTTAAGCTTTAAGAACGGTTGTGGAAACTGGGTATGTCTAGTCTAACGAAGAGAAGGACTGGGGGTGACATCATAGCAATCTTCCAATATCTGAGGAGCTATCACAGAGAAGAAGAGGCCAACCTATTATCCAAAGCACCTAAGGACCAGACAAGAAGCAATGGGTGGAAACTTATCAGGGAAAGAACCAACTTAGAATTAAGGAGAAATTTCTTGATGGTGAGAACAATTAATCAGTGGAATGGCTTGTCTCCAGAAGTTGTGGCTGCTCCAACATTGAAGGTTCTCAAAGAAGAGATTGGACAGCCATTTGTCCATAATGGTATATGGTCTCCTGCTTGGGAAGAGGGTTGGACTAGATCTAGAAGAACTTCAAGGTCCTTTCTAGCTGTGTTATTGTGTGTAAGTGATAATATACAAGGCCTGGCCAATTGTGGAATCATTGATCTTCAGACAGAAATTCATGGAGAAGTCCCAGAGGAAAAGTCTAGGCTGGGGAGTTGAAAAAAATACCCCTCCCCAAGTCCACTTCTACTTTTAGTGCAACCTGTAATAAATCTGTATTAATTAAATACCTGTGATAATAAAGAAATACACTCATTTTGAATTGCCATCAATCAATCCTCAATCGATCAATCAAACAGCATGGTTATACTTAAGTAATCCTCAGGAGCTGAGTGTCAGGATCCCAGCAATCACCCTAATTAAATCATGATTCTCGAGCCAAACTTCAAAAAGCTTCAAAGGATTTATTAGAGGCAACACACAGGCACTGCCCTGCATGAAGCCAACTCTGGCATAGTGTTGTGGTTCGCTGGCAGCAATCAGGTGGACGTTCCCGAGAAACCTGTGCTGGGTGGGAGTGAGAGCAGGATGGTTCGTGGAAGAGCAGCACAGGCAACTCAGGAGTAAGAATGCTAATTAATGACCCCTCCCTCTAGGGAATATAAGTCTGGTTTCAAATGGCTTTTGCCTTTGCAAAAAGCAAAAGTTCAAAGGAGTTAGTGTGATGATTACAGACTCTGATTTATTGGACTAATTGGCTGCAAGCCATCTGTTATCTACAAAGAGGGTTATTTGTGGAATAAAGCCATGAACCTTTCAGTTTTGGAGTTTATCTGTGTTTGCTTTTGGAAACTTCAGCTGGGACAGAACACATACATAATTTACAGTCCCCCGTGACCCTGTTTCCCCCCTCCCCCCTGGGTGTGTCATAAATCAGATTATCCAATTAAGCACCTTCATGGGCTGGGTGTCATCATTCACGATCTTCAATTAAATATATTCATGAGCAAAAACTCTGGTAGTTTAGTTACAATCTTTTAAAGATAAGAGTTGGAATGTACTTTTGCTTCCCCCGCTTTTTTTATGGCAACTACTAAAACCGGCATAGGAATGTTTTATGAGTTGACATTGAGTTTTAATTTTAATGTAATGTTACCTCTTTGTGAAAAAATGTAGGGAGGGAAGTTGATGCTGTTTGAGTTATGTGACAATGCTCTTGGGAGTGGCTCTTTGTTGATCTTTGTACAAAGGGAACTATGCAAAAAGGAAGAACAGTAATTATAACAGTACTCCCGAAAATGAAGGAAGCCACTCGGAGGAGGCTAAAAATGGCAATGCACCTATGAAGCGGAAAACACCCTAAATAGTTTTGGGATGTCCATTTTGTGTACGCAAGAACGTCATTGATCTCCAGAACTGTTAGGTATTTTTTGCTCTCACAAATGAGCACATTTTATTGAGCATAAAAGTTGACTTGCTGAACTTCCACCGTAAAATTTCCCTGAAATAAAACTTCTGAGTTTCATTTAACAGTAAAATCTAATGAGTGACTTCCTATAAGGACAACCACTGAAATTGTAATAAAATCTAGATAATTTGCTGATTGGAACTGAGGTACTTATGTCCTACAGGAAAAAAAATAGAACATAGAATTATGGGATTGGAAGAGATCTTGGAGGCCTTCGAATCCAACCCAAAGGTGGTTTGTTTTTTTTTTCAAGAGGAAACTGGACTTTCTGGTTTTTCTTTGAATACGTTTCACTTCTCCTTCTTTAGCTCTGACTGGATGGTGGGAAATGGAAGGATTTATCTTCCTTGCAGACAGCTGGTCACTTGCATTCTTTTAGAGAGTCACTGAGGCCACTGGGAGGTTTGTCTGTGTCCTCAAGCAATAGAAATCCTTCCTTTGCCTACCATCCAGTCAGAGTTGAAGAATCAAAATGGTCTCGACTCTTTTAACCAAATCCCATAGACTTCCCTACTGCAGCTGACTCTTTAGGTTTGAAGGGCGCTCTCTACAGTCTATTGAAAATGCTCCCGTCGCTGTTGCAGCTACAATTGACAGGTCTGGTGGATGTGAGTTTTTTGTTGTCTTTTAAATCCTGGTGACTGCTGGGATTATTACAGATGACAGATTAACAGAGTTGGAAGGGTTCTTGTAGGTCATCTCGTCCAACCCCCCCCATCCAAGCAGGAGACCCTACACAATTTCTGATAGCAGTCCAATCTCTTCTTGAAAGCCTCCAGTGATGAAGCTCCCACAACTTCCAAAGGCAACTTCTGTTCCATTGGTTGATTGTTCTCACTGTCAGAAAGTTTCTCCTTATTTCCAGGTTGAATCTCTCCTTGTTCAGTTTCCATCCATTATTCCTTGTCTGGCCTTCAGGTGCCTTGGAAAATAGCTTGACCCCTTCCTCCTCTCTGGGACAGCCCCTCCAATATTGGAAGACTGCTATCCTGTCTCCCCTGGTCCTTCTCTTCACTAGACTAGCCATGCCCAGTTCCTGCAACCGTATGTTTTAGTCTTACGTTATAATCCCTGCCACCTCTGTTCTTGCCAATCTGAATAGCAGACAGATAGAAGTGCGCCATATCTTAGTAAAGATTCTGGAGGGTTGCAGATGTTTACTGCCACCTCATGGTAAAAAAGAAACTGGCCCCTTTGAATCCTGAATCAGACTAAACTACAGAAAGACAGAATAACAGTGTTGGACAGAATGTTTGTTTGATTGACTGAAGATTGATTGAAATAAATACAAAATAAATTTATTTCCTTATTACAGGTACCAGTATGTTGCTCTAAAGACAGAAATGATCTTTTTGGGGGGAGGAGGATTTTTTTTCAACACCCAACCTTGCATCCTACTCAGGGCTTACTCTGTGAATCTCTGTCTAAAGATCAACAGAGCCAAACCCAACTGAGCTTCATAGTCTAGACTCAGTTTTCCATGCCTTGTACACTATTGTTCATACTGAATGGCAGAGTTGAAAGCAACCTTAGAGGTCTACTAGTCCAGCCTCCTGCTCAAGCAGAAGACAAATGGCTCTCCGATCTCTTCTTGAAAATATCCAGTGATAGAGCATCCACAACTTCTGAAGGCAAACTGTACCACTGATTCTTCTCACAGTCAGGAAATTTCTGCTAAGTTCCAGATTGGTTCTCTCCTTGATAAATCCCCACCTGTTACTTCTTGTCTTGCCCTCAGGTGCTTTGGAGAATAGCTTGACCCTTTCTTCTCTGTGACAGCCCCTCAAAAAGGAGAAACACTGTTATCATGTCGTCCCCTAGTCACATGATAACAATCTTCCCATATTTGAGGGGCTGTCACAGAGAAGAAGGGGTCAAACTATTCTCCAAAGGTTGGAGAATATGATTAACTTCACACTAGTCATCACACATGACCTAATTTGCCAGATTCACCCAGCATACCAAGCCATTAATCATGGGTTGCCAATCAAAATAACTAGGTTCAGCATTAACTAGGATCCAAACTCAGAAACTTCTCTGATTGCTGATGTGTGTGTGTGTGTGTGTGTGTGTGTGTGTGAAGGGGAATAAAATGAGGATATACAAACTACAGGGGATTTTGTAGAGAGGCTGATGACCAGGTTGCATAATTACCTTGGGCAATTGGACACTAGAATGTGAAATTTAATTTTTTCTCTCTACTGGATCAGCAAAGGTCATTTTGTACCACAAGCAAGTATGAGTCAGTGTGATATCTGTATGACATAAAGACATGATAACTGCTGATTATCGGGGAACAAATTATCTTCAAATGTGGCTATTGCAAGTCAGGATGTTCTTCTCACTATCCAGATCTTTGGTAAGTTTAAGGACCATGACCTTCTGACTCTCTTTTGGAACTCCAAGATCCTGACAAACTTGAGAGTCCCTGAGAGTTTATCAAGAATTCCCCAAGGAACCACATTTGGTCATAAAAGCTCTCAGCTGATGTTGCTCATGGCATTGGTTTTTTTTCAGAATGAAAATAGAAGGTCCTGAATCACTTTTCAGTTTTGCTTTGGGAACTGGTGAATTATTCTTTTGGAAAAGGTCAACCAAGAATTTAAGAATGAGTTTATATATGTATTTTTTTTAACCCGGCTTTATTATTTATTCAAATATCTCAAGGGGGAAAACATACCCAACACACCTTCTTCTTATTTTCCCCAGAACAACAACAATCCTGTGAGGTGAGTTGGGCTGAGAGAGAAGGACTAACTCAAAGTCACCCAGTTTTCAGGCCTAAGGGGGGACTAGAACTCCCAGTCTCCTGGTGATTGGCTTAAAATCACCCCAACCGTCTTTCATGCCCAAGGGAGGACTAGAACTCACCATCTCCTGGTGATTGGTTCAAAGACATCCCAACCAGTGTTCAGGCCTAAGAGGGGACTAGAACCCCCAGTCTCCTGGTGATTGACCTAACGTCACCCCAGCTAGCTTTCATTCCTAAGGGTAGGGAGGACTACAACTCACCGTCTCCCACTTTCTAGCCTGGTGCCTTTACCACTAGCCCAAACTGGCTGATTGTTATGCAGGCTATTCTGGACTGAAAAATCTATAATTTAATTGGCCGAAGATGTAGTTTTCGGCTGAAAAATACCTCGACCTTGCTTGAGGAAACTACTTTCTAGAGAACTACATGAGATAATTCTTCTCAGATTGATGGGCATATGGAACAAAAAAATAAGCTAGTTTTAGATGAGGTGGTATAACCACATATCCCATTAGTGAGAGTGCACAATTCGACATCTTTACCTCCTGCAAACTCTTCAAGCAAATTTGGTCTGTTGGTAAACTTAATCTTGATTTCCTTGAGATACCAAAGTAGAATGAGGTTTCCTTATTGTTTTTCTTAACTAGAAGATTACGGAGACAGGCTAGATATTCCAAGCTCAATGAACCCAAAACAGAGATGTCCCAAGAATTGACAACTGTGTAGGGCCAATATTTTCTTGCATATGAGTTTGGTTTGTGAACATATTGATCTTCTGAAGAAAAAATAAAAACCAGTGTCTTTCCAAATTGTTGTCCTCCAACCTGGAGGAAAGTTTGAGGCTTTGGGGCCTAATTCACATGAAAGCCATAATGATGTTACCTAGTTGGGTCATGAGACATCTGCAAGAAAACAACCAAGTTCAGGTTAGAAAAGATGATAGGAAGACATGTAGATTTTAAACTTGATTTTTTTTTCCTATTAGGTATAGCACCAGAAAAAAATTGATAAACAAAATATATATTTAATATTGCATGCATTAACAGCAGCAAGGAATTTATATTTGCACAATATTGGAGAAATGAAGAAATACCACAAGATGAAGAGATAATTAGGAAGATACTGGATTGTACAGAAATGGACAGACTCACATTGAAGATTAAACAGAAAGAAGATACAGAATATTATCAAACATGGAACTTGTTCTACCAGTACTGGTAGTTGGATGCTAAGCAGATAAAATAACCCAGACAACACAATGTTTATTAAGCACTAACAAAATGTAAACAATAGAAAACTAATAAAACTTTATTAAAAAAGAAAGAAAAGAAAACAACCAAGTTCAATGATTACCTGGTTATTATGACACTACCACGATACCCAACCAACACAATGTCCTTCAGAATTATTTAATCTACTGATGTGAGTACCAACCTAAGATTATGAGTTTTGGAGGATGTTCCTACCCTTCTTTGAAACTCATGTTTCCCCAAAACTCATCAAATGGTAGGGATATTGTGTGCATGCAACTCTTTCCTTACAAGGTAGGGCAGTGAGAAGCTGGCTTGACATCATCCACAATATTTTTCAATTCGTGTGCCACGCAAGCTTAACTCCCAAACTTCAAAGAAAGAACAAAAAATCCATTTTCTCTTTTCAAAAAGTGGAGAATATTAACCAAAAATAAGAAGAACTGGTCTGAAAAAATATAGACTCTCCTGTCCTCATGGAATAGAGACAGAGTTGAGTAGGGTTTGAAGGCAGCAAAAGAAATTATTAGCTCTGTTTTGGAATTCAAGTACAAAGCTTTTTGGGACTTTAATGCACAGATGTTGGTCTGTTTGAAATTCTAATTGCAAACTACTCAGTGCCCTTCAACTTTTCTTATATGTACTCCTTCTCATGTGTTTTTTGGCCAGAATCCAATCCTTTAACCTCATTTTTAACCCTTTTTTATCTATACTTCCTCTAATTTCTGTGTTGTTGTTTGTCTGGTCTGCAATTTTTGAGTGCTAAGAGAATAGAGCGACCCACAGTTTTTCTTCCTTGGTGGCAATTTTGACTCCAACGAGAAAGCGTAACCAAGGTGTGTGTTGGATAATAGTATTTTGCTTGTTTGGTCCAGAAGAAGCAACTGGGAGATATTATTTTCAAAGCTAGGAATTCCAGCTACCCAAACAGCTGAATATTCAAGCATAGAAAAATGAAACTGCAATGCCTACCTGGTGGATTCATAATCCAGTTAAAGATCTGCCACAGATCAGTCCCTGGCTGTCCTCATGGCAAGTCTGCTTACAAACCCAATATTAATAAAATCCATTATCTTGCAGGTTCCCATATATACACACATTTCTCGGTATGTACTTTGTTTTCCAAAACTGGAATCTCTCGTTTTCGGTTCTGCTCTGTCTCTAACATTTTTAAAAGAATTGTCTGTAGTTTGCTTATCATCTCTCTCCCTCTCCCTCTCCCTCTCCATCTCCTCTCTATCTATCTATCTATCTATCTATCTATCTATCTATCTATCTATCTATCTATCTTTCCATCCATCCATCCACCCCCCTCTCTCTCTTTCTTAACTCTCTCTCATCTCTCTCTCTTTATCTATCAACTATCTATCCATCCATCTCTATATCTATTTCTATCTCTATCATCTCTATCTTTATCCTACCTCTACCTCCATCTCCATCTCCATCTATCTCTATCATCTCTATCTTTATCCTACCTCTATCTCCACCTGCATCTCCATCTATCTTGATTATCTATCTATCTATCTATCTATCTATCTATCTATCTATCTATCTATCTATCTAATTATTTATCTCTATCTAATGTTTATGGCTGCCCATCTCAGGATTATTTCTAGGAAATAATAGAAATATGGAAGGATAGGCCAGTCTTAGAATGATTCAGCCTCCAACATGAAAGGACACTGATTTAATCCATTTGAGGTGGGCAACCCTGACATAAATCAACCAGATTTTATTTATTTATTTATTTTATTTAATTTGCCAATCACTTACAAGTTAATGGGTATAAGTATAAACATGAGTAAGAATACAGGAAATAGGTACGAATAAATGGGGACAATAGGACAGGGACGGTAGGCACGATGGTGCGCTTATGCATCCCCATTACAGACCTCTTAGGAACGGGGTGAGGTCAATGGTGGATAGTTTGAGGTTAAAGGAGTGGGGGGGTTTGAGGATGTAACTACAGAGTCAGGTAGTGCATTCCAGGCCTCAGTTGCTGAAGTCGTACTTTCTGCAATCAAGTTTGGAGCGGTTTACTTTGAGTTTGTATCTGTTGTGTGCTCTTGTATTGTTATGGTTGAAGCTGAAGTAGCCATTGACTGGTAGGACATTGTAGCAGATAATTTTGTGTGCTACACTTAAGTCCAACCGTAGACGGCGCAATTCAAGGTTGTCCAAGCCCAAAATCTCAAGCCTGGTGATATAGGGTATTCCGTTGCGAGCAGTGTGGTAGTCTTCTTTTGAAATATTTCTGGACTCGCTTGATTGTATTAATGTGTGCTGATATACACAGCACCTCAACTTTGCAAAAAATAAAAAATAAACACCCCCCAAACCAGAACAAAAGATTTGACTAAGTACAAATTTGGGGACCTCAAAGGGGAATTGTAGCTGTAGTCTTAAGCAGTCTGAACAACTGTTGTGCTAAACAGAGCTCTCTTGACCAAAAGTTCCAGGATGATTGAGATGGGTAGAAATTGCAAGAAAAGGGGAGTGGGCAATGCTGATTGTCTCAGAACAACTCAATTGATACCATGGCAGCCTTGCTCCAATGGGGTCATTAAAGTGGAGATTGGACAGAGGCAATCAACGTTGATTGATTTTACATCAAGGAGAAATTTGGTCTAGCTGGAGATCCCTGGAGCCAATCTTCTGCAGTAAAGGCCAACTCTAAATGTAATCTCTGAGATTTCATCTTTTATCACAGAGCTCTTTTGGAAAGGAGCAAACATTTACCAATGCTTTGCTAGTTTAAGCCTGCCTTAGAGCCTGCCTTCTTTATTTGAACGATTGAAAATAGAAAGTTTTTGCATTGGAGAAAATAAAAATAAAAGAAATATTACCCTTAATAACTGCAGGCTCCCAAATACCACCTTATCATACCTAATGTGGAGAAATGGCTTTAAAAGGTAACAAGTCTCCTTGTGATGTACGTGTGTGTTTGTGTACGCACACAAAGTTGTGTTTATTTGTTTTGAAAAAAAAAATGCAATGGGAAGGCAGGCTAGGATTTCAGAAGGAACCTGATTGGACAACCTTCATCCTTGAACAGGCCATTCCTGGGCTATAAAACTTACAGTTTTGGAGGTCTTCTGTCATTTTCAAGGATTTTCGTCTCCAGTGCTGGTTTTTGACTCCCCTCCCTCCTTTTCCCCCCTCCTTTGGTGTGGCAATGCTGCTCAGGCCCCATCCCTTTGTTCCTGCTTTGGGCATCACCAATTCTTTGCGGACCCTGTTCTGCCCTGAAGATGCATCCAGGCCCGGCATTCTCCAACTCCACACAGCTTCCAGAGAGATATTGTCATCTCCAGCCCAGGAGAGTGCACCGAAGCCATTCAGTGACTTGCCAGGAAATTGGAAAGCCAGCTGGTTTAACCTCTATCAGTTCTGGAAGGAGGGTGGATTCCACAACCTTCACAACATTATGGTGGACAAATTTAAGACCTTTGGTCCTATTTATAGGTAAGGAGGTGGGGATTGCTTAAATCTGGAGGGATTTTGCTTCCTTTCCCAAACTTTTTCCATTCTTCTTCCTCAGACTAACCTATTTTGTCCCACTTTGATCAGGATGATTTGCAGGTTTAACAGATGCTGGGTTGTTATTATTATTATTTTTTCCCCCTGCAACTAAATGACTGGTTTTCCCCTTGAAGGAGTGCAATAAATCTTCTCTTTTTCTCTCCCTGCCTCTTGTTTGCTTCAAACATTCCTCTGTTACTGGGAGGTCCTTGGTGCTCTCTCAGTTTGGTGGTTTTCTGGCAGATGTTTCATTTACCCAAACTAGGTAACTTGATCTGATGTTCCCTTGTTTGGTAATGAAACGGTCAATCTGGAGCTAAATATATTCTCTATTATTGATTTCCCTGTTTGTCTTCATTAGAGGATATTGCAATTGGAAATACAGTATTTAAAACTAATATTATAATCCAGAAAATCAGGGGGGTCATCCTTCCAGGTGGACATTCAAGATCCTTTAAAAGTGATAGGTTCTGACCATTTCTTTTAAACAGCTGACTGAAGAGTTGTGGGTTTTTTTTTTTTTTAGAAGGATGTAGGGGAGTTTGCAACAGAGAAAGTTGTACACCTCTGTAGCATCCCCCTAATTTTCCTCCATTTCATCTCTTCTGATTTATCTCGTATTGCTAAGAAATAGAACGGACCTACAAACTCCGGAGGGTTTATTTGTCCCAGAACAATTTGCAACAGGGATCAAAGAGCCAAAAATTCTTAAATATGCTACAAAGCAAAATATATATACAAGCTTAAAATCGAACAAAAGCATCTGTTATGAGTACAAATTTGCAATTCGGTCCCTGGATCTCAGAACAATGCAAAGGGGACAAATTCTTAGAAGTCCTGGGTGAAAGGGCTTAGGCCAGAACGAAAACAGAGGCTTCGTGTGCAAATAGATTCTGATGTTTCCAAAATCTGCTTGCAAATTGACTGAATAAATCAAAGCCGAAATCTCTGGGTTTTTCTTTTTTCTTTTTGCAATATACCTGGATAGAAAAGCATGTTTTAATCAATGTGCATGCATTATTAAATTTAATTTGGAATTGCTTTATTCATTTATTAGCTTTTTTAAAAAAATCCTGCCTTTATTGTTTTGATAAGTGACTCAATGCAGTGAATCTATCTAATATACCTACCTTCCTCCTATTTTCCCCACAACAACAACAACCCTGTGAGATGGGTTGGGCTGAGAAAGAGAGGGACTGGCCCAAAGTGACCCAGTTGGCTCGCATACCTTCTGGTTGCTACTCCAGGCAAGAATCACACCCCAATGAGCTGCTTCTCATAGCTTGTGGCCCTGGCAGTTGATTGATAGCTCTCTCACTTGCCTTTAATAGTGTTTTCTTCTGGATGTTTCATTACCTAGTTGGTATAATCATTAGTGCTAATTTTGGTGTGGTAATGAAACGTCTGCAAGAAAATAACCAAGGTCAGAGAACACCAAGGACTCCACAACCCACATTTCTCCTCCTCCTCCTCTTCTAATTCCTCCTCCCCCATCCTTTGCTTCTTTTACCCTCAACAAACCTCATCCCTTCTAGCCCTGATGATGTTACCTACTTAGATAATGAAACATTTGCAAGAAAACAACCAAGATAGCAGCCCATTTCTTTCCCATTCTTTAACCCAATCCTGCTGGGAGAAACTGGGCATCCACCATTGCCTCAAGAGTTCCATTTCAATGACTTCAAACCTGTGACACCAGCCAGCCTTTAATGTCTAAAATGAGGTGCCGATATGTCTTCACAGGGAGAAACTGGGCAGCTACGAGAGCGTCAACATTATTGACCCCAAGGACGCCGCCATCCTCTTCAAATCAGAAGGCTTGTACCCGGAGAGATTTACTGTGCCACCTTGGATCGCATATCGGAACTTCCGTAACAAGCCCTGTGGGGTTCTCCTGAAGTAAGAACCCCATGAGATGTGTGGGGACTGGCCCATGGGTTTTCTGAGGAGACAATAGCCACCAAGAGTCTGAACTCCACACCGGAACCAAGGGTTGGGGCTGGAGATCCTTCAGGAAAAGAGAGATAGGAAACTTGCTTGATCGTGAGGGTGATTTGGTCATGTGGAGAGGATTTTATTTCTCCACTTCTTCTTCGACTTGCTTTATAATTTCTTTTTACTATCGATGAGCTGGCTTGATTGTAGAGAATAGAAGAGAAGAGAAGAAGATGTTTTAGAAGAGAAGAAGAGAAGATAGAAGATAGAATAGAAGATAGATAGAGCAGAGCAGAGTAGAGTAGAGTAGAATTGAATAGAATAGGAGAAGATAATTTAGAAGAGAAGAGAATAATAGAAGAAGAGAAAATAATTTAGAATAGAATAGAATAGAAAATAGAAGATAGAATAGAGTAGAGTAGAGTAGAGTAGAGTAGAGTAGAGCTGGAAGGGACCTTAGAGGTCTTCTAGTCCAGCCCCCTGCTCAAGCTATACTATTTCAGATAAGTGGCTGTCTAGTTTCTTCTTAAAAACCTCCAGTGAAAACCGGTCATAAGTCACCTTTTTCAGTGCCATTATAACTTCAAACTGTCACTAAATGAATGATTGTAAGTCAAGGATCTCCTGTATAAGGATGTGAAATCTCCTACTTACAACTACCAGCCCTTCCTCGACCTCCATATATATTATTGACCATTTTCACCCCTCCTGAAGATGATCCCTTCTCCACCAGCTTGAAGAAGAAGAGATGATCAGTGGGAGAAATAATGACAGAAGCAACCTTGGAATGACTTCTTTTTAAAACTTTCTAGGAAAGGAGACAGTTGGCGCCAGGACCGCCTAGCCCTGAACAAGGAAGCCATGTCCCTCAAAGTCACGGATAACTTTATACCTCTCCTGAATGAAGTCGGGGAAGATTTTGTCAAGAGGATGGAGATGAAGGTTGGAAGCAGTCCGCAAAATAAATGGACAACTGATCTGACCCACGAGCTTTTCCGGTTCGCCTTGGAATGTGAGTGGAAGGGAAGCAGGTTGGGTTGGGATGGGTGGAAAGGGAGGCTCAAGAATTAGGCAACCGATCAGGGGAGGGATTCCAATTTTTTAACAACTCATTCTGTGGGTGTGGCTAGGTGGGCATGGTCATGTGACTGGGTGGGCATGGCTTCTTCTTCTTCTTCTTCTTCTTCTTCTTCTTCTTCTTCTTCTTCTTCTTCTTTTTCTTTTTCTTTTTCTTTTTCTTTTTCTTTTTCTTCCTCCTCCTCCTCCTCCTCCTCCTCCTCCTCCTCCTCCTCCTCCTCCTCCTCCTCCTCCTCTTCTTCTTCTTCTTCTTCTTCTTCTTCTTCTTCTTCTTCTTCTTCTTCTTCTTCTTTTCTTTTTCTTTTCTTCTTCCTCCTCCTCTCCTCCTCCTCCTCCTCCTCCTCCTCCTCCTCTCCTCCTCCTCCTCTCTCCTCCTCCTCCTCTTCTTCTTCTTCTTCTTCTTCTTCTTCTTCTTCTTCTTCTTCTTCTTCTTCTTCTTCTTCTTCTTCTTCTTCTTCTTCTTCTTCTTCACCTCCCCCAGTTCTTTTTGCTCCTGGGCCTCAGGGAAGCCTCCTGGGCAGGTATTTTTGCTCCCATAAGGCTTCCCTGGGGCCCAGGAAGGAAAAAATGGAGCATGGGGGGGGGGGAAGCGCGCAGCACACTCCCTACCACTCCCACCCTTTTTGCCTCCTGGGCGAAGCAGTAAGGCAGCGAGAGGGATCCTGGCACAGCTGATCATCAGAACAGCTGATCGTCAGGAGGGGGGGAAAAAAGAAATACTTAAGGACAGACTGGATGGGGGAGAATGCAATCAGCAATGTCGGGCATGTGCGAAACATCGCACATGTGTGATAAGGACTGACTGGGTGGGGAGAGGAGGGGCGGGTGGAGAGGGGTGGGGCCAGCCATGGGCACAATTTGCCAGTTCTCCGAACTGCACAGAATCATAACAACCGGTTCTATAGAACCGATCCGAACCGGTAGAATACCACCCCTGCAACCAGTGGTGGGATTCAGCCAGTTTGCACCACTTCGGGAGAATTGGTTGTTAAGTTTCTGAGCAGTTGGTGAACTGGTTGTTGGAAGAAATCATTGGGGCAGAGAACCGGTTGTTAAATTATTTGAATCCCACCATTGCCTGCAACTGATGTAATTCTTCTCCTAAATAGATTACAGTTTGGGTCATTTTAATTTTATCTAGTTTTCCTGATAAGCATTGAGGAAGGTGCTTTGCTGGATCTGCAAAATAGCCCATTGGCTTAATTTAAGGTTCAGTGGATATGTAAGGCCATAAAATAATGTGTAAAACCCGGAAAATGCACTAATTCAATGAACTGGGTCAGAAGGAATAGAAGCATTCACCTCTTGAAGAACAGAAGGGTTGATAGAAGAGAATTTGTAGCTCAGGGGTTGAACTGTTGGGTGCTTGGTGCACCCTGAGCTGAGATGTTTTCTTGTTTCATTATCCAACAATATCAGTGTTGATGATGTTACCTAGTTGGGTAATGAAACGCCTGCAAGAAAACAACCAAGTTCAGAGAGCATCAAGAACCCCACAGGAACAGATGTGATGCGCAACAAATTCATTAGAAGATGGTCTCTGCCCTTGCGGGAGACATGGACTTGATAGTTTCATCCATCTTCTCCATCTCTCTCTTCCCACAGCTATATGCAATGTCCTCTACGGTAGCCGGTTGGGACTTCTTCAGGATTTCATTGACCCCGAGGCACAGAAGTTCATTGATGCCATCACCTTGATGTTTAATTCCACTCTACCCATGTTGTACATACCACCAGAATTTCTGCGCAGGATCAATTCCAAGTATTGGCAGGACCATGTCAATGCTTGGGATGTCATCTTCATGCATGGTGAGTGGACCTGTGGTGGTTGGGTGATCCTGCACCCAGTGACAGAACAGAAAGTGGCTAGTCTGGTGAGAACTTGGTGAGGAAGCTTCCATGGCGATGTTATTGTTTCAATAAAATTGTACTGTATTTTATTTATTATATCTACCATTTCGTCTCCATCTCACCAGCTGACAAATGTATACAGAACATCTACCAAGACCTCTGTCTTAACCAGCAGCGTGCCAAAGAATACCGAGGTATTCTCTGCAGCCTTTTGATACAGAACCAGATGCCAATAGAAGACATCAAAGCCAGCATAACTGAGATGATGGCAGGAGGGGTGGACACGGTAAGGAGAGACCTTGACAGATTCTTCAGATGTCCCCTTCAAATGGTTGCTTTGATTCTATTCAACATTTTAAGAAACTCTTTGAGGAATTGGTGATCTTTGCATTCTGCTGGCCATTAAAACCATTCAGGACATTCCTCTGTTCACGGATGGTTTCCTTAATCCCATATGTCTCTCTCCAGCCACTTCAAACACATCTCCCCCTCTGTCTGACCTAAATTGAACTCTACCTCGATAAGTTGGTGGACCTAAAACATTAAGGTCCAGAGATACTCCAGTCCAGTTAGAAACCTCAAATCTTGTAGATTAAGGCAAGGGTTTCCAAACTTGGCAACTTTTAAGACTTGTGGACTTCAACTTCCAGGATTCTCCAGCCAGTCCACAAGGTTGGAGACCCATGCACTAAAGGAAGCACTTTTTGCAGGGGTGGCTGAGAAGACCCACCTAAGAACACACCCATGGCCTGATATTATGTATTTTCATTCAGACTTCCATCACCCTCCAGTGGGCTCTGTATGAACTCGCTCGCGCGCCACACCTTCAGGACCAACTGAGATCTGAAATCTCTGCAGCCAAAGCATCTTCCCAGGGAGATGTTGCAAAGATGATGAAGTCCACCCCGTTGCTCAAAGCAACCATCAAAGAAACACTAAGGTACAAAATGTTAAAAAAAAATATTTCCTGTGGGTCAACTCCTGATGTTTGAATGTGCTACACAGTTCTACATGGGGCTACTTTCAAGACAGGTACTGTCAGCCTTGGAAGCGATATTTCATTTAGAAGCTTTGACGCTGCCACATTCAGTGCCTGGGAATTTGGGAGGGGGGATTTCATAGAGAGGTGGAAGATTAGACTCAACAACATTCTTCCTTAAAAGTCAAGGACATATTACCCTGCACCCGGAGAAGAGTGTTTAAAGGAATGTCTCCAGCTGGGATGGTGTTTGATTGGACCATGTGATGGACTGGTGGGTGCAGGGGATGGATTTTTGGCTTGCTATTGGGAAGAGAAAACCTGGAACTCTCAGTTTCGGATTTTCCCTTCCCAATAGAAATTCAAAGATCCATCCCCTGCACCCATCATCCCATCACATGGCCCAATCAAATTGTCGTCTCAACTGGAGCCATTCCTCCAGACACTCCTCTCCAGGTGCTGGGTAACATGTCCTTGATTTCTAAGAAAGAATGTTGTTGCGTCTAATCGTCTATTCACTAAGAAATCTCCCCTCCCAAATTCTCACGCACTGAATGGGGCAGCCTCAAAGCTTCTAAGTAAAATATGGCTTCCATGGCTGACTTTGGTAAGGAAAGGCCTTGGAAATACGTCCCAAAGAGTCACATGTTGTCTAGTAGTTTGTAATTGTTGTTGAATCCTATGCTGGTCTCCTTGGGCTGGAAAAATAACTTTTCGATGATAAATGTGTTTCTTCTTCCTCTGACTTCACTCTAGGCTCCATCCAGTTGCAGTGACATTGCAGAGATACACAACCCAAGAGATTGTGCTTCAGAATTACCGTATCCCTGCCAATGTGAGTAATCTGGTAATGAGGATGATTGTTGTTGTTTTTTAAACAAATTTCAAACCCTGCCTTTTCTCCAAAGTTCTGAAATTGGCGAAGGTAGTCATTCCCTTCAGATCACACAAGGAGCATTCCACATTTGAATTGGAGCAGCAGATTATTCCATACTTACATGAAAATATATATATTGGTTTGAGACCATCTTCCCACTGGTGACTTGTATTGTCTTCTAGCATCACCTAACCTATTGTGGTGATGAGATAAACCTTGTCATCATTAGTACCATGCTGGCCAAAAGATGGTTGAAGACACCTAAAAGTTGCCAGAAGCCTGTCAGCCTTGGAAGCCATTTTTTTACTTGGAAGCTTCAAAACTGCCACATTCAGTGCCTGGGAATTTGGGAGGGGGAGGGTTCATAGTGGAGTAGAAGATTAGACACAACAACATTCTTTCTCAGAGAGTCAAGGACAGGTTGCCCTGCACCTGGAGGGAGTGACTGGAGGAATGTCTCTGATGATTTGATTGGGCCTTGTGATGGACTGATGGGTGCAGAGGATGAATCTTTGATTTCTCTTTTGGGTAGGGAAAACCCAGAACTCTCAGATTTAAGTTTTCCCAGATGTGCCAATATGACAACTCTAATAAAATGGAACTTTGAGGAATTGTTTGTTTTGGAGTTTATTGGTTTGGGGTTGATTAGTTGGAACATTGACATTGTCATTCTTGCTGATGCTATTTTAAATCTTGTTTTGATACAACTCATAAATCCTAATTTATCTTTTTCTCCCCCCGCCCATCTTTTCTTCACAGATATTAGTCCAGGTAGGACTTTATGCCATGTTTCGGGATTCCAGATTTTTCTCCAAACCTCTGCAGTTCAACCCAGAAAGGTGGATTAAGACCGAAGACTCCAAATATTTCAGAGGATTAAGTTTTGGTTTTGGGCCACGTCAGTGTCTTGGCCGCAGAATTGCCGAGATGGAGATGCAGCTGTTTTTGATCCATGTAAGTCCAGTTCTGCCACCAACTCATCATGGAAGGCAGGCTGGAGAAATATGGAGAGGGTGGACTGGTATATATATATATATATATGTTTTCTTAAGTTTTCGCGGGTACTTACATGTATGGTATTCAGCTTTGTTCGGGTATTTTCCCACATCATTATAGTTGTGCCTGATGATGGCAGATGAGATTCTGTCGAAACGTTTAAAAGCACAACTATAATGACATGGGAAAATACTCGAACAAAGCTGAATACTATATATATAAAAGTCTGTAAAAGTCTGACCCACAGACGGTCCGGTAACATGATGACAGGAGAGAATATGTTTAGCTCAGGATGGAACTGTGGGGTCCTTGGTTGTTTTCTTGCAGATGTTTCATTACCCAACAAGGAAACATCTTCTAGGTAACATCATCAGTGCACTTATGATGTTATCTAGTTGGGTCATGAAATTTCTTGAAAAAAACAACTGAGCTCAGAGGGCACCAAATCAATCCTCCTCTTCCTCCTCCTCCTCCTCCTCCTCCTCCTCCTCCTCCTCCTCCTCCTCCTCCTCCTCCTCCTCCTCCTCCTCCTCCTCCTTCTCCTCCTCCTCTCACTTCTTTCTAGCACTGATGAAGTTACCTAATCAGGTCATGAAACCTCTACAAGAAAACAACCAAGCTCAGATGACTCTCTGGCCAATCCTTGCTATGTAAAGACAGATTTTGAAGTTTGAGGTGCATGATTTGGCAGCCTTATATGACTTCCTTCTGGTCCCCCCCTTTTTTTCTCTCTCCTTCAGATGCTGGAAAAATTCAAGATTGAAATAAAGAGAGGCGTGGAGGTTGGTACCACTTTTGGCCTTATCCTGATTCCAGACAAGCCAATCTATTTGACACTACGGCGCCATCATTCCCAGCAGTGAATTGGGTTAAATTTTCCACAAGCACCTGGTGCCTCTTTTAAAACGCTTGGAGAAGGGACGGAGTTGCCAGCTTGGCTCTTAGGGGTCACAGTCCAATGGTGTTTCCAATGTCAGATGTTTACTAAACATAAAAGTCATCCCAAGGTTGGGGTGCAGCAGGATATTCTGGCTGTCTTATATAATACAATTTAGATAGGAAAAAGATTCTCCTGCCCAGAAACCCTGCACATGTAGCACTCTACTAGGTTTAATGTTATTAGATTTAAGAAGATTCCTTCTCATTGGATGGAAGTACCTTTTTGCTGGACTGAGGTTGAATCTCATCCATCTCATCCATAATGTCCAACCAGATCCCTTTGGGAAGCTTTTAAGGAAGGTATGGTATTTATTAGGGTCTCTCAACTTTTGATTTTTTCCTTTCGGGCAATGGTAGAAGTCTACGTCTGAAGGCAGAGGCTATATCTTTTGGTTGACCTCTTCTCTGTCCATTTCTCTAGTCCATTACAACTTTCTGAGCTATTAACATGTCAATTCTGTGTGCTGGATGAAATAAAGTTATTTTCCTCGTTTTTGAATCTCCTGACAAACTGACGCATTTAGGGTGCCCACCCTAAAACCCTAGGCCAACATAAGCAAATACATGAATGAGGAGTCTTAATTTTAAAGTAATCATGGTTAGATGGTCAGATCCTCTCCACAATTTGTTTCCAACCAGGATTTCTCTTATGCTCCGATAAAGTTTTTGAAATGCAATGTTCTGTAACCAAGTCCGAAAACTAAGATCATAATAAAGTCAGTGAAAGATGATTGCTACTGAGTCACTTTCCAAAACAGAGCTGTTGACTTCATCGTTGGCTAAGCATGCAGACGAATGAGAACAGAACTAGGAAAAAATAAGCTCATATCACAGCCAGAAGCTCTTGCTTGATTGTAAGCTTACATTAATAGAATCTTACAAGTCTGGAAGTATCTCTCAACCCCTCCCACCCCTTTATGGTCTGAGAAGCTAGGGAGATGTTCCCCACAGCCATATTCCAGATCAGCCATGATCTGACTGCTGTCTGGTTTGTAGCTCTTCCTCCTGTCTGCCAAGGCACATCCTCACATACCATTACAAACTCAAAAGGGGGAGACATTTTATGTACCGTACAAAATTTACATCACAGGCACCAACACTGTCATGTAGTTTACAGAGAAGTCTGTATTCAGCTCATCTCTCCAGGAAAGAGGTATATAACTGTATATATTTTACAATAGATATTTTGTTCTGCTGCACCAGGTAGAATTCCAGGGTCTCCTCCCAGACTAGAGTCGAAGGCTGTGGACTCCAACGGCTCTTGAGTTGTGTTGGATTAATGAGGTTTCTAGGAAGGATGGAAGAAGTGGTGTCAGAACACAATTTTCACTGTTGCTTCCTCCTTCCCCTCTGGGGACCAGTTTGACCCGGCCCAAACTTCCTCGGCCAATGGGTGTGGACAGTCATGGCAATGTTGTGAAAGCAGGCTGATGTGGAGGATATGTTGACGTTACGAAACCATCATAAAAGGTCTTCCAGGAGTTTCTTTCCCCTGAGATTACTCCCACTCCTTGGCTGAAGTTCAGGACACAGCTAAGATTGGCTGTATCTCAACAAACCAGTTCTGATGGCAGGAAAAGGTCAGCCTCTTTCTCCTTTCTCAGGAGTAGCAATATTGCAACTATTCCAGCATGGCCTACAGCTCTTCCCCCAGAAAGGCTACGACAAGCCCACCTCTCTGCATGACTGATTGTGTTTGGCAAGAACAGTAATTTCCCATAATCAATGGAAGAGAAAAGAGAAAACATTAACTGTGGGAAAATTGGGAGCCCCTGTTTTGTTTTGAGTCGGTGGAGACAGAGAGAGAGGGAGGGAGGGAGGGAGAGGGAGAGGGAGAGAAATTGTTAAAAATATACTTCCACTTACGAAAACCATCCAGGGGTGCAATTCAACTGGTGTAACAACTGGTTCAATAAGTGTTTGCTACTGACTCTCTCCAGCAAATCAGATGAGCTTAAAAACCAGGATATAAAGACTAGAGCCAGGGCGGGCAGGTGGGCCCAACAGCTGATCCTCGGAGCTACCGGTTCTCCCGAACTGGGCCAAACCGGTAAAATCCCAACCCTGGAACCATCTCATTCAAAAGGTGGTCCATTTCAATGAGGTTAATTTTTTAAAACATCAAAAAAAAAAAAAAAAAAAAAAGCAACGGGATTCAGAGAAACCTCAGATACCAAACAAGGTTGGTTTGGGATATTCATCTCCACAAACAACCTTTATCAATACATTTGTGTCTACCCTTGTCATCTATCTCCACTGTTGGTTTTTTTTATTTTTTAAAGTATACAAGACAATGTTCTTTGCTCAAGCTTTTTCCTGATTCTTTCATCTTTGGAAGTCTGGTCTACAAGGCATTCTTGAAAGGACCAATGTGGCCTACAGCCCTCACTCCTACCCCCCACCCAAAGCTGTGCAATCTTGGCTTACAATTGTGGCTAAGAATTAACACTGACCTATAAGGAGATTCGGCCCCATAACTGGCTACTTTTGTATGACCTTCCCTGAGTTTTTGTACTTTTCTTCATCCTCTCTCCTTTCCTTCTCGTTCTGTGGATGAAGGGGAGACATGTGAATGGGTTAAGAACAAACATTCTCTTTCGTATCAAAAGCTGATCTCCATTTCCAAATTCTTCCAAATTCTGCCCAAATTTGTTTCCCTTCTGATCCTCCACTTTCCATTTTGGAGGATCATGTCCCACTGTTGAATGGTGGCTTCATGGTAACCTTACATCTTCTTGGGTATAACGAATTTAACAGAAAATGAAAGGGAAGGTCGTTTTTATCAATGGGAAAAATAGGATTGAATCCTGAGCCATAGAATTCCCAGGATTAAGTTTTTTCCACACTTCAGTCTCAACCAAAGCAAAATATTATCTTTGGAAGAGAAGAAAATGTGTTTTGCCATGGGAGATGTAGCCACTTGGACAAGCCCAACCAGTCACAATGCAGACCGAGATGTCCACTTGAGACAGTTGGAAAAGATGGGCCCCCCTTCCTGAACAATAGAAGTTTGGAGGTTTGTGACATATGCAACATATGAAAAACAGTTGCAGGAACTAGGTATGGCTAATGTAGTGAAAATAAGGACTTAAGGGTGGCATGATAGCAGTGTTCCAATATTTGAGGGGCTACCACAAAGAGGAGGAGGGTCCACCTATTCTCCAAAGCACCAGAAGGCAAGACAAGAAACAATGGGTGGAAACTAGTCAAGGAGAGAAGCAACCTAGAACTAAGGAGAAATGTCTTGACTGTGAGAACAATGAACCAGTGGATTGACTTGCCTTTAAACGTTGTGGGTGCTCCATCACTGGAGGTTTTAAGAAGAGACTGGATAACCCCTTGTCTGGATCAGTATGGGGTCTCCTTCTTGAATTAGAAGACCTCCAAGGTTCATTCCAATTCGGTTATTCTGCAGTGATGGACACTGTCCCATCGCAACCCAAGAACCATCTTGCATGGTTCTACACACATGGGTATCACTACTGAAGTGACCTAGAAGTTTTATCTAGCCTTCCCTGCTAGACTATTTCTGTTGTTTTATGTCCATTGCTCACCGGATAAATGTCATGAACTATGAACGAGGACGGCGATCGGTCAAATCCAAGGTCATTTTCAAGCAGACGAGAGTTGTAACTCTGCTTCTCTCGGCCCCAGTTCTTGGCAGAGTCCCCCAGCTACACCAAAGCAAAGAAACATTTACAGGCTCAGAGCCTCGGTTATGACATAGAGTTGATGCTTTAGCATTTGATGGTTGGCCACCAGAACCAAGTTAAGAAGCTGGACAAGAATTGGAGAGATGGCAAGGTCTGGCCTTCCCTCATCTCTTCATCGCACAACCCACCTGACATATTGTTATTGGGGGTTAGGGGAAGTAGGAAGAATAGAGTTATGAACACAGCTGATGAGCTGTCCAAATAAAGATGGGATATAAATCTAATTAATAAATAAACTGTCATCAGCATAGGGCATATGGGAGCATTGGCCAAGCGGCCAAACTTAGCAGAAGTCATTTCTGCTTTAAAAACCATGATTTCTAAATTTAACTCTGAGCATTTGCCAGGAAGCTGAATTTAGCTGTCAACCACAAACTCAAGACACTAAGAGTTAGTACCAGTTATAAATCAATGCTCTGTTTCAGGACTTCTCAATGTCAACTGAGCAACTTTAAGAAGGGTGGACTTCAACTGCCAGAATTCCCGAGTCAGCAAAGGCTTCTAGGAGTTGAAATCCATGCATCTTGAAGTTGCTGATGTTGAGAAACGCTGCTCGGTCTGAACACAGATTAAAAGTGGTTGGATCTCATTCTGGTTTCAGAGGAACATCTGGGGAGGGATCACGTCAAAACTTCATGCCAGTGAGATGACAATTACCTGGTGTTCCAAGGCAAGTATACGTGCCTCAGCCTTCTCCAGCTTTGAAACCAACGAGAGCTTTTCTGAGCTGGTTGAAAATGTATCCTGCGGGGGACATCAAAAAGTGTTTATGGCTCACAGATGGAGAAGAAAGCCAAGAAATTCAAATAGACTCATGTGGTTTTGGGTTACAAAGGGCCCTTCAACTCAGTTAAAGGAGTCAAATAGTGGGAGATGCCTGCACTGAAGACCAGGTGCCTCCAGAAGTTATGGTCTAACACTGGAGGTTTTAAAGAAAAAAATTGGACAGCCATTTGTCCAAAATGATATAGACAGGGGTCTAGGTCTCCTGCTTGAGGAGAAAGTTGGACTAGAAGACCTCCAAGGTCCCTTACAACCTTGTTATTCTGTATGACTGTCTTTTGGACCAGACCCATCATGGGGCATCATCACACGAAGACATGCAGTTGATAGGTAGGATAAATAGGGTGTCATGCCCCTGATGGAGACTGACTCTGAGGGAGAGGAGGAACAGCCAACAGGGAGTGGAAGTGTTGCTCCGGAGGTGGTGGAGGAGGCTGGGGAAGGGCAGAGGCCGGCTGAGCAGTCAGAGGAGGACCCAGGCCCATCCCCTATCCATCCTAGGGCACGCAGGGAGGAGAGGATCAGGGAAAAACGTGGTCTACTCGTGAGAAGAGGGCCATGATCCTCTTCATGGGTTGCAGGTGTGAGATCTGCATAAGAGTTTGGACCTGCGTGCTAACAAACGCTGGAGACAAATTAGTGTTTTATTCCTAGATGAGGTTCATCTTGGTTGGCGTTCTTCCAGCGGACTGTACCTGGTTATCTTCCTGAAGTTTATAATTATTTATCCTGGTCTGTCATGGAACTTTATTCAGTGTGGTTTGTTTTTGGTTTTTGCTTCGTTATCTGCTCTTTGAATTTGAACCGTGTTTCTTTCGTTTGGAATGTTATTTTGAAAATAGTTTGATCTTCAACTGGGAACAATTAAACAGTGAAGCCAAGTTGAAGGCATGAAAGGGCCTTTATTTATGTTTTGGTTTTTGTTATATTTTTGATACACTCCGGATCATCACATAGGGACATAGGTAATTGGAAGGTTATATAGATAGACCTACAGGCAGACAGCCAAAGTGGGAAAGGGAAGAAATAGAAGGTACTTGTGGAGTGATACACAGAGATGACAGAGCAGATAATGAGATGGATGGATGGATGGGTGGAGATGGATGGATATACCCATAAATAGATAGGTAAAGGGGATAGAGGAAAGGAGGGAAAGAGAGAAAAGGCAATTGAGTCAGAGGGTCTTACGGGTAAGGCTTGTTGCTGCAATATGATGGGTGAACGAAAAGAAGATTTCCCCAGTTCATCCCGTAGCCTCATGTTCTCCATCAATAGGGTGGAGTAGACATCTTTGGACCAGTTGTCACCTGAGAACCATTAAGGTATGTGATGGTCAAGAACAGAAAGAGAAGGAAAAAGCTTCGTAAGTACCAAAGAATCTCTTCTTCAGTTGGGAACAGAAATGGGTTACCCAGCAATCTCCTTCAGGGTGGCAGCCAAATCTCTTGGGGATAACGAAGAGAAGACCTGCTGTGGTTTACTTACCAGCCGTTTTGGATAACTCTCCAAAAGAGGCCTCTTTGATCCGTTCCTTCATCTTCCCTTCCAACATCCTCTCCATCCTCTCGATTACCTTTTTTGTGGAAATGGATGAGCATAACCGTATAGGAAAAGGCCGGTTGCCTCTTCCTGAAGGACCCGACCCCCTTGAAGTTAATCCGATTAGTATACCTAACCTTTTCCTGCTGCCGGACCGCATCTTCAAGGGTTTGCATCTTGGCCATCTTGGCTTGATATTTTCGAAGCACCATCTGCTGTTGTTGGTGGGCTTTTTGTAACATCACCAGGTCTTTTTCTCGGTCATTTTTCTGTGGGAAGGAAAATAAAATGAAGAGAGAAATCCAGCTTGGAAATCGAAAGTGCATTCCTTACATAATTTTTCAGAGATAGTAACTAGGTGACTGAAGTTTCTGCTGTATAACTGGAGAACATGATTGATGACGCTTGGCTATAGATGTGTCTCATTGGAGAATATGAATTATGATACACCCAGGGGGTGGGGGAAAGCAGGGTCAAGGGTGACAGTGAATGATGTGCCTCAGAGTTGGCTACACCCAGGCAGTGCCGGACATGTTAACTCCCAATAAACCCTTTTGAAGTTTTGGAAGTTTGGCTCAAGACTCATAATTTAATTGGGGTAACTGCTGGAACTTTGACAGCAGCATGGATTTGGGACAAAAAATTATAAATAAATGAAGGCTTAGTGGTCCTGTCCAGCTGTCAAGAAGGCCAATGTAAGATGCATCAAAAGAGAATCGCTTACCCTAATCAATTCGTTTTGCAGTCTTTGTATCCGATCCTTCATCCGGGCCATCTCCCGAGCCCCGGAAGATAATTTTTGCTTGAGTGCCACTGAGAGAGAAAAAAAGAGGCAAAACCTCCAATGAAGGTACAGGTAGTCCTCAACTTACAACAGTTCATTATTGACTGTTCAAAGTTACAACGGTGCTGAAAAAGGTGACTTATGACCATTTTTCACAATTACAACCTTTGCAGAATCCCTGTTGTGGTCCGTCTGCCGGCAGCCTGCAGAGACGGCAGCAGAGTTGGACAGTGGGGAGGAACATGGGCCAATCCGTGAGTCTGCGGAGGACTCAGATGAGGGTCCTGTATCTGATACAGAGATGGGCCACCTGGGAGTTATGTGCTGACTCTGGAGCCTCCGGAATCTGACAGCAGCGAGGCAGAGGAACAGCGGGAGCCTGTTCCCAGTGCGCACATGCACAGAGCTGCCAGAAGGCAAGAACAGTTAAGACAAAAGGGGCGACTCGGGAGTAAGGCTTGGAGGTGATTGCCCCTCCCATAAGACATAAAGGAGGATGGGAACCTTTGCAGGAAGCAACTTTGTTCGTACTGGTCGGTTTGAAACCTGAAGCTCTGTGTTGAATTTGTGCTCCATTTGGCCTTGTATAACGAATTAGAAATTTAGTTCTTGGCAGCATTTCAAGAGAGATAAAGGGGGGTGCTTATCAGACTTATCCTGAAGGACTTTGGCAGACATCCATGGGACTATTTACAAACTTTCAGACTCATTATGGGCTGTGAATGACTAAAATTCACAGCCATTGAAATAAAGAAAAAAGGGTTCTGGGACTAATGTGTGTTTATTAGTGTCTCAATAAGCCTTGGTCAAAACAATCCCTATGATCAGGTGATCAGAATTGAAACTCTTGGCAACTGGATCCTATCTATCACAGTTGCAGGGGTTCCAGAGTCACGTGATCCCCTTTTGTAACCTTCTCACACGCCAAGTCAATGTGAAAGTCAGATTCACTGAATAATCTGGTTACTAACTTATCAACTGTAGTGATTCACTTAACAACGGTGGCAAGAAAGGTCATAAAAGGGGGCAAAACTCACTTAAGAAATGTCTGGCTTGACAACAGAAATTTTGGGCTCAATTGTGGTTGCAAGTTGAGGACTTCCTATAGTCAGAATTCTTCTCCCAACCCCATGATGGAAGCCGTAGGATGACATGTGGCAATCTTGCCATGGATGCATCCAAAGTTAACTTTTGCAAGGGGAGATCCTTGGCCTCGATGGATGCTTTCAAAGAAAAGGAAGACTTCTGGGGTGCTCTCCTTCTTTTCCTTTAAGTAGACCCTTCCCCCAACTGAATGGGCAGAAAAGGAGGAGACAATTCTCTTACTTATTCTGTCAACTATTTCTGCCTTGGTCATAACATCCAGATCGAAGTCTTGGAGAAGAGACCGGCCAATGTCTTCATGCAAGGCAAGGTTACGTCTCAAGGCACTGTTTTCCCTCTCCAGTGTGGAAATATGTTGGCGCAAGGACAGGATGTCATCCGCCATTTTTTTCAGGGCTGCACGGTAATTATCTGTTTCCTAGGAAAGGAAAGGAGGGAGGGAGGGATGGTGGAAGAAAGGAAAGATGGAGGAGTAAGGGAGGAAGGAAAGAGAGGGAAGGAAGGAAGGAAGATGGAGGGAGGGAGGAAGGAAAGAAGGAAAGTGAGGGAGAGGAGGAAGGAAGGAAGGAAAGGAAGATGGAGGAGGAAGGGAAAAAGAAGGAAAGAGGAGGAAGGAAGGAAAGAGGGAGGAGAGAGGGAGGGAGGAAAGAAGGAAAGTGAGGGAGAGAAGGGAAGAAGAGAAGGAAGACGGAGGAAGGAGGAAAGAAGGAAAGAGAAGGAAGGAAGGAAAGAGGGAGGAGAGAGGGAGGGAGGAAAGAAGGAAAATGAGGGAGAGAAGGGAGGAAGAGAAGGAAGATGGAGGAGGGAGGAAAGAAGGAAAGAGAAGGAAGGAAGGAAAGAGGGAGGAGAGAGGGAAGGAGGAAAGAAGGAAAGTGAGGGAGAGAAGGGAAGAAGAGAAGGAAGATGGAGGAGGGAGGAAAGAAGGAAAGAGAAGGAAGGAAGAAAAGATGGAGGAGAGAGGGAGGGAGGAAAGAAGGAAAGTGATGGAGAGAAGGGAGGAAAGGAAGGAAAGGAAGATGGAGGAGGGGAAGGAGGAAGAAGGAAAGAAGGAAGGAAGGAAAGATGAAGGAGGAAGGAGGAAGGAAAGGAAGGGAAGATGGAGGAGGGAGGAGGAAGGAAGGAAAGGAAGGAAGGAAGATGGGGGAGGGAAGGAGGAAGAGGAAGGGAGGGAGGAGGGAGGGAGGAAGGAAAGAAGGAAAGGAAGGAAGGAAGATGGGGAGGGAGAAAGGGCAAATTAACAGCATAAACAGAAAGAAAAAAAGTGCAACCTAATAACTATTGATAACAATATGAAATTAATTCAATCCTTAAACTTGTATTTAAATCCGGACTAGATGGGCATACTGCTTCATCACCTCTCAGTGTATGAACGTGCAAACTCTGCTTCTGAATTTCACTGGAAATTTCACGGTAGCCCCCCAATTACGTCTGCGATGGAGTTCTTCTGGCAGGATTTTATGGGAAAGGAGGCAGCGCATGGAAAAGGTTTGGGTTGCTGCGGGGGGCTGAAACAAAAGCCTCTGAAAGCTGCCTTGAGCAGCGGAACATCAAATTAACCAACATCCTTCAGAGTTCTTGATTTTTGGCTGATGCGCTCAGCCTTGTAGAAGAACGGCTTTTGAGATTGTGGGGCCCTGTCCTTGGACCAGGCTGCAATCTGAACCTTGCCCCAGCCTTCAACGGGTGGGACATCCAGAGATAAGGCTGGCTTATTTGTTTAGAGACCAAGGAGAGGGATTTCTTGGGAGGAGCTATGGTCATTAGCCATGGTCATTCCTACCTTCAGAAAGGGAGACCCCAGCTTAGTTGAAAACTACAGACCAATCTCATTATGTTGTGTTGCCTGCAAAGTCATGGAATCAATCATCAACCAATCCATTACCCTCCACTTTAGAGACAAACAACCTACTCTCTAACAAACTGTTTGGTTTCAGAAAAAAAATGTGTCCTGTAATCCAGGGGTCTCCAACTTTGGCAACTTTAAGACTTGTGGACTTCCTGAACTCCCAGTGCTGTAATCTACAACTCCTACACCGTAAAAACATTTCGACTACACAACTCCACCAGGGTACGTCCTACCTGTCAATGACTACTTCAGCCACAATAACACACAGGCAAGCAATAGATACAAACTCAAAGTAAACCGTTCCAAACTCGATTGCAGAAAATACAACTTCAGCAACAGAGGGGTCAATGCCTGGAACTCACAACCTGACTCTGTTGTTACATCCTCAACCCTCCCAAAACTTTAACCTGTTTAACCCTACTGTTGACTTCACCCCATTCCTAAGAGGTCTGTAAGGAGGTGTGTATAAGCACACCAGTGTGCCTACTGTCCCTGTCCTACAGTTCCCATTTATTTGTACTCAATTATTATGTATATACTTATACCCGTTTATACTTACATGTTTATATGTTATGTTCGTACTTATACTTGCTTTCTCATACATGCTTGACAAGCTAAATAAATAAATAAAATAAATAAAGATGTCGCCATCCTTTCCTGTTCTTTAGGACACAGGGTTAGCTGCTGGAGATGGTTGTGTTTCAGTGTCACCCTGGTCAAGTTGAACCAAGGTTTAAATATCCCAGTAACTTCCTGGGTTTTTTTTTTCCCGGAGAAATTGACGCACATACAGAATGTTGTTGTTGTTGACGTTGGCACAGCCTTGCTCCTGTGACCTACGGCTGTCAGAGGGACATATGTCATAGATCTACCTTCTTTTTTTCTCTTTCTCTCTTTTGTTTTTTTGGACCCATGACCACGTGGCTCTGCTGAACCAGGACCATCAGCTGAGGAGAGGACGAGCAGACAAGGACACGACAATTGGGGAAGGTTAAGCAGCTCGATGAGTGCCTCAACAAGTAGTTTCGGAAATGGCCGAAATCAGTGGTGGGATTCAAATTTTTTTACTACTGGTTCTGTGGGCGTGGCTTTGTGGGCGTGGCAGGGGGAGGATACTGCAAAATCCCCATTCCCTCCCCACCCCACTAACCTGCTTTCCAGCTCCCTTCTCCTGGGCAGGGCAACCAAAGAAGACCCAGCCGATCAGCTGGGACTCAATGGGAGGCAGAGAAGAGATGGTGGGGTTGGCGGGGCCAGTCAGAGGGGGTTATTTGCACATTCTCTGAACTATTCAAAATTTCCACTACCGGTTCTCCAGAACTGGTCAGAACCTGCTGAATACCACCTCTGGCTGAAATATAGAAGCCATTGATGTCAAGTGACACAAAATTCCTTTTGCCTTCCAAAAAAAATTAGAGTTTTCTGTGCAAATGGCTATCAAAGTGTGCCGGATGGGGAGAATTCTTTGAAGACCTTTGTTCTTTCATGTCCTTCTTTTCAGTCTTAGTAAAGAACTCCCAGTAGCGTCTTATGTCTCAGGAGTGTATGTTTACCCATGTTTTCTGGCTGTGTTGTTGTTGTTGTTGTTGTTATTGTTGTTGTTATTATTATTGTTGTTGTTGTTGTTGTTGTTGTTATCCTTCTCATCTTCTCTCCCTCTTTTTTCCCTTCTCGTTGTTATGATTATTATTACTCTATTGTTTTACATACCCACTGAGAGCTTACGACAAATTCCTTGTGTGTCTAATCACACTTGGCCAAATAAAGGCTTCTCTTCTCTTCTCTTCTCTTCACTTCTCTAGCTCTGATTTCACACTTGTGGTCTTGATTTTTTGATCACATTTTGTGGATAATCTGACAATAAACAAAGCTGATCATATCTATTCCAGCCAACAGTGGTTCAGTTGAATTTTTCTCTTCTCTTTTGGTTCTTTCTTTCTTTCTTTCTTTCTTTCTTTCTTTCTTTCTTTCTTTCTTTCTTTCTTTCTTTCTTTCTTTCTTTCTTTCTTTCTTCCTTCCTTCCTTCCTTCCTTCCTTCCTTCCTTCCTTCCTTCCTTCCTTCCTTCCTTCCTTCCTCACTTTCCTTCACAGCATTTCTATTGAACGGAGACAAACTTGGTTTTCAGTGATTTCAGATCTATTTTTTTTTTTTTGTGATCCAGCACTGGAGGTTTTAAGAAGAGACTGGACAGCTATTGGTCTGAAATGGTATAGGTTTTCCTATCCAAGCAGGGGGTTGGACTAGAAGACCTCCAAGGTCCCTTCCAACTCTGTTATTCTGCGTTTTTACCAACCTGTTGAATCCCTTCTGCTAAGTTGCTTCCTTGCTGCAGAGGGCAATATTTCACATCTTATCCCTCTCTCTCTCTCTCTCTTTCTGTGTGTGTTTTTAAAGTAACCTTTCAAGTGATTCTTTGATAGTTGTACACATTTCAAGGGTGAGACACACAGCAGGATTAGTACCTATTAATCAGCCTGGCAGTTCCTTCAAGTCAGACAGAAAGGATTAGTTTTGTCAAGCGTTTTGCTTTTCTCCTCCTTCTTTTTCTGAAAAGCGTTTTGTAGGTTGCTCAGGGCAGCCGTGAAAAAGGGGCAGACATTCATTTCCGATGGATTGCAAAAATCAACGGAAGCCCATTCGTTATGCTGATCAACATCACCAAAGCCGAAAAAAGAAATAAAAGATTTGAAAGGATGGAAGGACGAGGAAAATGTTGCAACAGTTTAAATAACCATTCTTTAATGAATTATTATTTCTAATTCTAATTGCCTTACCAGATCTTGGATCTCTTCAATGACTGGCCTGCAAAATTAGCACACACAAAAAAATGTATCAGAAGAAAAGATGGGCATATTTCCCCCACTTTGCTTTAGCTCGAGTTTTTTTTCTTTCTTCCTGATCATACTTTTATTTTGATTTGTTTCTTTAGCAGCTTGCAAAACAGAAGGTGGGGAAAAAAAACTGCATAAAGATCTGTGTTTCTATACCTTTCCTGCTAATACGCACACATTAATCAGTCAATCAATTAATTAATGTTGCATTCCCTAGTGCACATTGTGGCAAGCAATTTTCACCATCATATATGCCTGGTGCATTCTGTACCCGGAATAGTTTTGTGCAACGTAAAACTGTAAATGCAGTCCAGGCTTCTGGACTACAAATATTTCCTTCTATGGAATCCCATCTATGTACTGCTGTTCTGCAGAGCCCACAGGCTAAGTTGGGGCCTACCTGGTGCCTTTCCCAGGCAGGATCCTGGCTACAGCATCAGGTAACGGAAACCTGTTGTTTTGCATCTGTGAAAGAAGAAGCAAATGGTTGCTCTCAAAATGTAGAAATTAAGAGAGGCTGTTTCCTTTCAGAAGGAAGGAAGGAAGGGAGGGAGGGAGGGAGGGAAGGAGGAAGGAAGGAAGGAAGGAAATGAGAGGAAGGGATGAGATGAGATGAGGGGAGGGAGGGAGGGAGGGAGGAGAAAAAGGAAGGGACGGAGAAAGAAAGGGAGGGAGGGAGGAAAGAAGGGAGGAAGATAAGAGGGAGGAAGGGAGGGAGGAGATGAGAGGGAGGAAGGAAAGGAGAAAAGAAGGAAGGGAATGAGGAAGGAAGGAAGGAAGGAAGGAAGGAAGGAAGGAAGGAAGGAAGGAAGGAAGGAAGGAAGGAAGGAAATGAGAGGAAGGATGAGATGAGATGAGGGGAGGGAGGGAGGAAAAAGGAAGGGAGGGAGAAAGAAAGGGAGGAAAGAGGGGAGGAAGATAAGAGGGAGGAAGGGAGGGAGGGAGGAAATGAGAGGGAGGAAGGAAAGGAGAAAATAAGGAAGGGAGGGAGGAAGAAAGGGAGGGAGGGGGAAAGAAGGGAGGGGAAGGAAGGAGATGAGGGGAGGAAGGAAGGGAGGGAAGGAGGAAGGGAGGAAGGAAATGAGAGGAAGGGAGGGAGGGATGAGATGAGGGAAGAAAGGAAGATGGGGAAGGAAAGAAGGAAGGAAGGAAGGAAGGAAGGAAGGAAGGAAGGAAGGAAGGAAGGAAGGAAGGAAGGAAGGAAGGAAGGAAAAAAACCTGGCCCTTCAATTGTGTAAATTCCATATCATTCAATAGAATTATTTGTGTGTCTGCTGTCTTATGCACAGGGGGAAAAATATCTGTGTCAGCTGAGGAATCCTTGGTTACTCACTGTTGAGGAGAACGGCCGGTAGTACAATGCCATTTGCAGAATCTAAGCAGCCCAGCTCTGCCTCCCGCTAATTTTTACCCAGATGAAAGACTGGGTAGAAACTTTCCCAACCCTTCCTCCAGCTTTCTCTCCTGCCTTTGCAAGAACGGATTGTACAGCTTCTGTCTTGGTTGCCAGGGGCCTGTCATTTCCACATGACAACACCCAAGGAACCGCACCAGCTCCAGAAGAACAAAGCAAACAGGTGTGCCTGCATTTCCTCCAACGGAAATGCCTGAGGGCACTTCGACATGGACTCGTTCGAGGTAGGAGGATGACTTATAACAAGGAAGATCTCCCAGTGCTTAAAACTTAAGGAGGGGAATCTACTACCTGGTAGGCAGTGAGGAGGGAGGGAGAAAGGATCTAACACAGTGGTGGGATTCAAAACTTTTTACTACCGGTTCTCTGGGTGTGGCTTGGTAGGTGTGGCTCTGTGTAAGACAAGCTAGGGGAATCCCAGCATAGCTGATTGTATGAACAGTTGATTGTTGGGAGGGGAACAAAAAAAGAAATACCTTAAGGGGGGAGAATCAGGCGGGCGGGGTGAGCGAGCATCAGGCGGGCGGGCAGGACAAGCAAGCTAGAGGCGACCGGGCGACCAGGCCAGGGGCGTGGCCAGCCAGAATTTACTACCGGTTTGGTGACCCACACGAAATCCTTGCTACCGGTTCGCTCAAACCGGTGAAAACCGGCTGAATACCACCACTGATCTAATGGGGAGCAGAATGATCTGGAAGCTTGGATCTGCTTTTAAAGATCTGCCTCCTCCTCGCTGTGCATTCCGGTAATGGCTGTTGCCATATAAAAGCCTGGGCTTCTCTTAGCAACTGGGTTGTAAGCTAAAGCCCACAGAGAGTGATGGGTAAGCAACAACAGGTGAATGGTGGCTTACCAGGTGGTGACAAGAGTATAGAAGACCTATCAGAGATGGGAAACACTTTTTCCCTTGACCACAGACAGGATTGAGAGCCCAGATCTCCTTAGGCGAGTGTTTCTCAACTTTGACAACTTTAAGATATGTGGACTTCAACTCCCAGAATTCCCCAGCTAGCATGACTGTCTGGGGAATTCTGGGAGTTGAACTCCAGATATCTTAAACTTGCTAAGATGGAGAAATACTGCCCTAGACGACCTACAATGTGTGATGACCCGGGGCATGTCACAAAGGCAACACAGTCAGATAATTAATAAGAGTCCCTTTATTAGCTCCAACTTTGCCCCCCAATGTCCAGGTTACCTTCTGGCTGGAGAAAAACTCTCCCAGGAAAAGCCTTTGACTGCAGAGAATCAAGTCCAAAACATGGTCAACCCAAACTGTAACTTTAAGTCCAATCAAACCAAACTGAGGTAATTAGTTTGGCAGGGCAGGAGCAAGAATTCCAGACGTGAAGGCACAGCAATAACTCAACATGGTTGGGAAGACGCCAGGAACACAGATAAGCAAAGACAACACTGGATAAAGTCACGTTTGCTCCCAGCATTCAGTTCTTTTAAACTTTCATTCCCCACTTTAGCTAATGAAGGGAATCAGGGCCCTTTCCTCCCCCATAAGCCTTGGAAAGGGACCCTAATCTTCTCTCTAGTGAGTCTCCTTACTGCTTTAAAACTTGCTCAACATTAAAACATTAGCTTCCCCCTGCAGTATTATAGTTTCCGTTTGGTATCTTTGCTTTCCCTAAATGATTGTGGTTTAGAAGGCTGACTATAAATACACACACAAAAGGATATGTCACACTGATGGCCAGAGCAATAGACAGCGGGAGGTTCAGAGGTGGTATTCAGCAGGTTCTGACCAGTTCTGGAGAACTGGTAGCAGAAATTTTGAGTAGTTCGGGGAACCGGCCAATCCCACCTCTGACTGGCCCCGCCAACCCCATCTATTCTCTATCTCCTGAGTCCCAGCTGATTGGCTGGGTCTTTTTTGGTTGCCCTGCACAGAAGAACGGAGCTGGAAAGCAGGTTAGTGAGGTAGGGGATTTTGCAGGATCCTTCCCCTGCCACACCCACAAAACTGGTAGTAAAATTTTTTTGAATCCCACCACTATGAAAAACCTATGTGAATCTACCAGCTTCTATGGATTTCTCAAGCTACCAAACATCTTCAAATGTCCCGTTGCTCGATTTGAAACCAACAGAGTGACCATCACCACAATGGGAGTCACAAAGAAGAAATGGTAGCAAGCCATTGGCTGCAGCAATTCCCTTGAGGGAATGCGACCTGATTGAAAAGCACTGGAGAAGACAGCCAGGACATACAGACTTGGGGGAAACCTGTGGGATGGATCCCAGGTTGAGTTTTTTTTTTTAACTTATTTAAGACACAAAGCTAGATGTTATGGGTTATACTCACGTCTGTCAGGTCAAAGTAGGAAGATGCACGATCAGGTTCAATGTAGGAATCCTTAAAAATAGAAAATAAATTTCTTGTCATTCCCTTCCAAGGACCATGTTCCTTCCAAAGCTTGGGTCATCTCAATGTCCGAGAGACGGAAGGAAGGAGAATCACATAATGTATGGATATTAATAATATCAATATTGTGACAACAACAACACTAATGATAATAATATAACAATAAACAGCGAGGGAGGGAGGAGAGAGAGAGAGAGAGAAGAATGAATGAAGCAAGATGGAGAAAGGAAGGGAGGAAGAAATAAAGAAGGAAGGAAGGGAATGAGAGGGAGGGAGGAAGAAGAGAGAGAGAAGAATGAATGAAGAGATGGAGAGAGGAAGGGAGGAAGAAATAAAGGAAGGAAGGAAAGGAGGGAGGGAGGAAGAAGAGAGAGAGAAGAATGAATGAAGAGATGGAGAGAGGAAGGGAGGAAGAAATAAAGAAGGAAGGAGAAATGAGAGGGAGGAAGGGAGGGAGGAGAGAGATAGAAGAATGAATGACGCAAGATGGAGAGAGGAAGGAAGAAATAAAGAAGGAAGGAAGGAAAGGAGGGAGGGAGGAAGGAAAGGAAGGAAGGAACACAATTTATTTACAGAGAAATATTATATGGGTGGACAAAGCTGAGCCAATAGCTAACTACGAGAGCTAACTAAGAGAGACCAGGCTGTTTTTATTGATGGGGAGTACACACATCTATATTAGCCACAAAAGCCAGGCACACAGGTGCAAAACCCAGATCATGTCCTAACCATTTGAGATGGGATTCACACAAAATGATGGGTAGCGGCTTAAAAAGATTACGCCCCGTTAATTCCCAGGCAAAGCAAAAGAACTGACCCGCCCCGTGTCTGAAGGAATCAGGAGATCAAACCGAACTCCATTTTGATGAGACGGCCAAAAATCAAACAGAACCAGCTTCTTAATGGTTATTGCCAAGGATTAAAAATAAGCATTATTTTCACGCCAGCCTGCGGTTTATCTTCAACTCTGCATGCGATCAGGTGGTTTTCAAAATTCTCATTTTCCTTTTCCTTTCGGGCAAATCCTTTCATATGAGATGGTGGGGTGGGGAGATCTTTTTTCCAAGCTCTGCTCCGCTCCCATCATCCTATCTTGGTCTGTGCTGGTATATTAGCTGGCTGGTTGGCTTGGTTTGCAAATTGCTTTGGGGGCACTTTTGCTGTCAGCAGGATGGGTTTTCAACCTGTGGAACTTATTTATCTCCCAGTGGCTTAAAAAGAACATTCGGGAGTTTAAAAAACTGTTTTACATGGTCTGACTTGCTCCCAGTCTTGATAAGGAAACCACGGGGGCCCCAATAAAACATGGAAATACAAATAATGCCACTTGCAAGCCTGTCCTTTGAACCTCCCTCAAGCCAGTGGGGGGGGTTTGGGGGGGGGGGGGGGGGGAGGGGGGTTCGGGGGGGGGGAGTTGGAGGGGGGGGGGTTTTGGCGGGGTTTTTTTTTTTTTTTGGGGGGGGTTTTTTGTGGGGTTTTTGTTAAAATGGGGTGGTGGGGGGGGGGTGGGGGGGGGGGGGTGGGGGGAGTCTTGGGGGTTTTTTATTTTTTTTTCTGGGGGGGGGGGGGGGTTGGTGGGGTTGGGGGGTGGTCTGCGTTTTTTTTGTTGGGGGGGTTTATTTTGGGGGGGGGGGGGGTTGGGGTTGTGGGGGGGGGTTCGGTGGTGGCTTGCTTTTTTTTTTTTTTATTTTTTTGGGGTTGGGGGGGGCTTTTCTATTTATTTTTTCTTGGTTGGAATATATGGGGTAAAATTTTTTTTTTTTTTTTTCTTTTTCTTCTTTGGGGGTTATTCTTTGCTTTTTTGGGGGTTTGGGGTTGTTTGGATTCAGCCGGTTCTGACTGGTTCACAAGAACTGGTAGTGAAAATTTTGAGCAGACATAATAACATTCTTCTGCTAAGTCAAGGTCATGTTATTTCTGCACCTGGGTGAGGTGACGTCTCAAGTTGGTTCTGGAGAACCGGTAGTGGACATTTTGAGCAGTTCGGAGAACCGGCAAATACCACCTCTGACTGCCCCTGCCCCCATCTCTTCTCTGCCTCCCATTGAGTCCCAGTTGATCGGCTGGGCCTTCTTTGGTTGCCCTGCACAGGAGAACAAAGCTGGAAAGCAGGTTAGTGGGGTGGGGAGGGAAGGGGATTTTGCAGTAACCTTCCCCTGCCATGCCCACCAAGCCATGCCACACCCACCGAGCCACGACCACAGAACCGGTGGTAAAAAAATGTTGAATCCCACCACTGCCTCAACTCAACCTTCTTGTTATAGACAGGTAGCAGTGGTGGGATTCAAATTTTTTTTTACTACCGGTCTGTGGGCGTGGCAGGGGAAGGATACTGCAAAATCCCCATTATCCTGTTAAGGACGTTTTTAAAGTTCAGCCAAATTCTCCCTTCGTCACCTAAGCCTTACTCTCCTTGCCATCTAGGACAGCAGAGAAGAACGATGGTTTTCCTTCTGGCAGAGGAAACGGCCCCTCACAAGTTGGCCATGATTAGTGTCTTCTCAAACGCTTACAACCTAAGAATGGCAGGTGGTAATTTGGATCTTGAAGCGGACGAGCACAATAAGCAATGCTGAAGCACATCCTGGTACATTCATCAATCTTTCAAGCCATTGGCCTTCAGTGGTCGGCCTTGCCTGTGTAAATCTTATGCTTTCGTGGCTTTTAATTACAAGTACCATATCAAGCTTCTCCTTGGAGACAGGACCATAATTGCTTGGGAATGAGAGTTGATCATTAGAATTGACTCGGTGGCCTTTCTTGAGTCATTAGGCCAGGACAAATCAAGGGATTGGAACTGGGCTGTGCATCGCATGGGAATATTTAGGAAATGGGAATATTTGGGAATTAACCTCGTGCATAAGGACGCAATGCCTTTACAAGGGCCAGCAATCATCCATTAAAATATTTGGCATTTCAGGGGCTTCTTATTTCTGAAAAATATTGCCTGCAGGATCTTAACAGAATTAACAGAATAACAGAGTTGGAAGGGACCTTGGAGGTCTTCTAGTCCACCCCCTGCTCAAGCAGGAGACGTTATACTGGTTCAGAGAAATGGTTGTCCAATCTCTTCTTAAAAACCTCCAGTGTTGGAGCATCCACAACTTCTGGAGGCAAGCTGTTCCACTGGTTAATTGTTTTATCAGGAAATTTCTCCTTAGTTCTAGGTTGGATCTCTCCTTAATTAGTTTCCATCCATTGTTTCTTGTCCGGCCTTTGGGTGCTTTGGAAAATAGGTGGAAAATAGGTGCCTCTTCTTTGTGGCAGCCCCTCAAATATTGGAACGCTATATAAGCATTCTATTTTATTTTATTTATTTATTTGATTTGTTAATTGCTTACAAGATAATAGGTATAAATATAAACATAGTTATGAATACATGGGCACATATAAGGAAAAAAAAACAATAGGACAGGGACGGTAGGCATGTTGGTGCGCTTATACATGCCCCCTACAGACCTCTTAGGAAAGGGGTGAGGTCAATAGTAGACAGTCTAAGGTTAAAGTTTTTGGGGTTTGGGGAAGAAACCACAGAGTCAGGTAGAGTATTCCAGACATTGACCACTCTGTGGCTGAAGTCGTATTTCCTGCAATCAAGTTTGGTGCGGTTAACCTTGAGTTTGTATCTATTGTTTGCTCTAGACAGGTAGGACATTGCAATGTATGATTTTATATACTATACTTAGATCGGACCGAAGGCGGCGTAATTCTAGGTTTTCATCTTCTATAAAATTTAAGTGATATATTTTTTATCATATAAGATAGAAGATCTGGAGAAGAATTTAAGGGTTCAAAATTGAGGTTCCTATTAAGAACTTAGCAGCTTTCCCTTCCTTTCCAACACTCCAGAGTTTGTGTAGCCAAAATTGCAAAATTTGTGCCCCAACAAGGAGGTCTCATAACATGAAGGAATCAAATATTTGTAAAACTGCAACATATTTGGGAGAAGGACTTAAATGGGGGGGAGTAAACTCAAAACTACTTTATGAAGTCAGAGTATGATCAGTAGTCCAGGAATGTTGGCCAAGTGTTGCAGAAGAAGGTTACTAGAAGACTGCAAGCAGCTGCCTCACAACACACTACGGTGACATCTGCTGTGGTCCACCTTACTCACAGGATGAGGTTGAATGGCATTTGTGGGAATTTTACCCACAGAGGAATGTTGTGAAATCTCCTTAATTCCAACGAATGACTCAAGCATACAAAATCAAACACAAATTTCATGGGTTGGGTAGGTTCCAAACTTGGTCATCGTTGAGAGAAACGCAACCTTTGAGGATTTGAGACTGAGCAGCTGCTGGGTCCTGGAAGGGTACATTTCTGAACATTAAATCAATTCCCCTTCCCTTGTCTGGACATGCCTTCTTTGTGAATTACCCATCTCATCTGCTTCTCTCCATACACTCAGGTAAATGTCAACTGCAATTAATCGTTCTTTATCTGATTAAACTGGAGGTGAACTCACCAGCTATTTACAAGCAGTCTTCTAGATGAACAAAGAGGAAGGGTATATATATATATATATATATACATATACATACATGCTTGGGAATGTCGCCATATATTTTCCCATTGCTATTCAATTTGAGAGTTAATTGGATTGTAACGAAAAGCATTTAATCTCCCCAGGAGCTAGTTTAATAGAGATGCACCAGCCCTCTCCGTGACTTGCTTCCCCATTCAAAAGGGGTGATTTTTAAGCAGGCCAAAGAGATGGGCATCGTCATCAGGGTGTAGTCCCAGCTGCCAAACGCTGATAGGATATCAAGCAAGACGATAAAAGCTGACAGATTACACACGTAACTCTCTGAACAGACAAGCATTTCACCAGTTCGGGTCAGCCTGTTTCCCAGAGATAAGGAGCACGCTAGAATATTGAAATCATGCCATTCTGCCGCCAGGGTTTCAGAGCGTTGTGTTTTGCAAGTGGGGCAAGTCTTCAAGTGATCCAGGGACTTCCCACCCACCATCTTTAGTTGAGGCGTCAAAGAGAAGCTCAGAAAGTGTCCCACCTCCCCTGGAATCACAAAACAGCAGACCGCCCTTTCCATCTAAGATGCAAAGAAGAGCTGAAAGGGGACACACACACACACACACACACACACACACACACACAACCCGGGCTGGCTTTTTCAGATGACCTCACATTCGTCTTTGTCTCTGTATAAAGGGTTCCCTAGTATCATAAAACAGCAGAATAACCAAGCTGGAAGGGACCTTGGAGGTCTTCTAGTCCAACCCCCTGCTCAAACAGAAACCCACTAACATTTCAGACAAATAGTTTTCTAATCTTTTCTTTAAAAACTCTGGTGTTGGAGAAGTAAATAAGTAAGTATGGAAGGAAGGAAGGAAAGAGGGAAGGAGGGAGGGAAGGAAGGAAGGAAGGAAGGAAGGAAGGAAGGAAGGAAGGAAGGAAGGAAGGAAGGAGGGAGGGAGGGAGGGAGGGAGGGAAGGAAGGAAGGATAAAAAAGAATAGCAGAATAAACAGAGTTGGAAGGGACCTTGGGGGTCTTCTAGTCCAACCCCTGCTCAGGCTATACCATTTCAGACAAATGGTTGTCCAATCTCTTCTTTAAAAGAACATGTAGCCTTTGAGAAACAACACTGCTTGAACGACAGGTATAATATGGGCTTCAAACTCCGCGATGCTTAATAGGAGGAGCCATAAATAGGATTTTTTTTTAAAAAAAAATGTCCTACTTATTGTTTTAAAGTGGAATGGAATTTGGAACTGGGCTATTTAGTTCTGCTAACCAATCCTTGGTTGATTTATTGCATTTATATTTGAGAACGCTCACAGCAGCTTTCCAAAGGGCTTCTGTTGATTTTTTTTTCCCCCTTCCAGAATCCATTTCTGGGGAATGGGTTGTAAATGGGAATGGAATTGACCCAAAGAGCTCTGGTTTGGTGGAGATTTGGAGCTGGGTCTCCACAGTCCAAGGTGGGCATCCTAACTGACCATCACTAAGAGTTCCTGATCTGACCAGAAACATCCTTCTGGTTTGTTTGTTTTTGTTTTTTAATGCTGCTGTTTAATTAATGACCAGGTTTAAATCATTCTGCTTTCGACACAGGGAAGGAGGTGATGGCACGGCACTTCTGGGAAACCGTTGGCAAGAAAATTGTAGAGACTTGTTTGCCAAGAGTGAAAAACTAACTGGAAGGCACCCGGATAAGTTTGTAGCATAAGGTAGTCCTTGGCTTAGAAGCCACAACTGATCCCAACATTTCTGTTGCTGATTGGGACATTGGTTAAGTGAGTTTTGTCCAGGGGTGGGCTTCAAAAATTTTAGCAAGTGGTTCTCTGCCTGGTTGCTGGGTGGACGTTGCCATGGTGGGCGTGGCCTAGTTGGCCTCCTGCACCATGGCAGGGGGGCATTCGAGCCTCCGGAAGGGAGAAAACGGGCTCCGCGGGCTCCAGAGCAGAGGTGGTCTTCAGCCAGTTCTGACCAGTTCTGGAGAACCAGTAGCGGAAAATTTGAGTAGTTTGGAGAACTGAAAAATACTGCCTTTGACTGGCCCCACCCCCATCTATTCTCTGCCTCCCATTGAGTCCCAGCTGATCGGCTGAGTCTTCTTTGGTTGCCCTGCACAGGAGAATGGAGCTGGAAAGCAGGTTAGTGGGGTAGAGAGGGAATGGAAATTTTGCAGTATCCTTCCCCTGCCTCATCCACTAAGCCACACCACACTCACCAAGCCACACCCCTAGAAGTGGTAGTAAAAAAAATTTGAATCCCACCACTGCTCCAGAGGTTCTGTGGAATGTGAAAATGGGCCCATTTCTGGCCTTCCCAAACTTCCAGGAGGTGCAATTTTTTGCCCTCCCCGAGCCTCCCTCCGCTTACCTGCATCCCAAACAGGCCGTGTGGAGATTCCCGGGGGTGGGGGTGGGGGTTCGAGCCAGCTGGTCGACCGGTTTGGATGAACCGGATGTAAAATTAACCTCCGGTTCGCGTGAACCGGTGCGAACCGTTAAGCAGCCCACTCCTGGTTTTGTCACGTTTTATAACCCCGCTTGCCACCGTGAATCCCTTGCAGATGTTAAGTTAAGTCACCTGTTTGTTAACTGAATCTGGCTTCCCATTGACTTTGCTTGTGAGAAGATCACAAAAGGGTTACACATGGGCCCAGGACACTACAACCATCATAAAGATGAGTCAGTGGCCTAGCACCTGGATTTGGATCACGTGACTGTGGGGAATGATGCCAGGGTCGTAAGTGTGAAAAATGGTCCTAAGTCACTTTTTTTCAGTGCCGTTGTAAATGGTAAGTGTCAGCCTCCAAGATTCCTTCTTCTGCTTAAATCTTTCCAGCTGCCATAAAAAAAGGGGGGGGGAGGAATAATTGGGCCTCGTGAGGGGAAGGGTGCTGGAGGTTGGAGTTGTGTGAACTGTAACAGTTGGGATGCTTTGCTGCTTACTGGCCAAGGTCAACCATCTTGGCATACCAGATGTGTGAGATGCCACCTGACACTATACACACCTCAGACTGGATGTCCATTTTGAATTGTTGGAAGTGGGTCGGGACTTGGGATAACTTGCTATGTGTAATTTCCGCACCTTTTATCTCGGATCTTGCCTTTCCTTTGTTGCTACCACTTCTTATTCAGTAAAAGTATATTTCTCTATAAAAACTGGAGCCTAAAGTTTTCAAGTTGCTCAAGGGTTGAGCCATTCAACACAGATGTCCTGATGGTGGGTTTGGTTAATGAAGAAAGAAATGAATTAAAACAACTGAGCCATCTTTCTATCTGTCTGTCTGTCTGTCACTATTCAGCCCTGCCTGCCTGCCTGCCTGCCTGCCTCTTTCGCTTTGGCCATCCTATTCTGCTTGGCTTAGGATTCTAATTAGCGCCAACAATTGAGGTTTCGTTAATGAGCTCGCTATAACAAGAACTAATGAGCGTCTTTCACTGGGGCTGTTAATTAGCACTTCAAAAGCTCTGTTTGGCTTGTGGAATTAGCTGTACATCATCCAGCAATCAAGTGTTTTGTGACAAACCCAACAAGGTTTTTCTGAAGCAAGCCTGAATGGGCGGGGTGCTTGTAAATTGCTGTTGCACACAATCTCTTCAGTGTGTGTGTGTGTGTGTGTGTGTGTGTGTAGAAAGCAGAATCCAGTCTCTTTTTTTTTTCCCTCTCCTTTTGTAGGAAAAAAACACACCCAAAGGATCCATGGAGAGGTAAAATTCTATCCTCCACATCCTGCATTTTGTATCTGAATACTAAAGCCAGTTTTGAGGGGAATTAAAATACGATCTGCAAAGCAAAAACAATAGCTGTCTCTCGTTTAGACCTAACTCTTCTTGGTGGAGGTATTTCTTTCTTTAAGAGGTTTGCAGCTCCTCTTCCTCCTTTTGAGTGAAATAAGGGCGCACAAGATCGGCCATTTTTAGAACTTCTCCCCACTCGAAGCTGTGCAAGAAATTGGGCACCAGTTTCTAGGAGCATGAATTCAACGAGTGTTCTGGGTTGGCCCTGATATAGAGATTGCTACAAAATGCAAGGACTTGCCTCTTTTCCCTTCCTTTCTTTCTTTAAATTGGCTACATGGGGTAATCAATGAAAGCATGGGAGATGGATGGGTCTCCAACCTCAGCAGAAGTCAAAAGAAAAGCTACCTACAAGAGGTAAAGACTATCACTTGGTCCTTCCAACCATCACAGTCCAGATGTTTGAGAACTACAGCTCAAGGGATGGAGGAACATATCTACCAGCTGGCTGAGACATCTGGGAGTGCAGTGCCCACATATTTAAAGGACTGCTGGTTGGATGCAAGCAATGTTAGCAGAACTTCTAAGCGACGGTTGTTAAACCTACTTTTAAGATTTGTGGTCTTTCAACACCCAGAATTCCCCAGCCAGAATTCTGGCAGCGGAAGTCCACCAGTCTTAAAGTTGGCAAGATTGGACACCCCTGCTCTAAGAGATGAGAAGGATGGCTGTTGATATAAGTATTGTCCACTAGATGGTGGTAGGAAGATTGCAAAAACAAACAAACAAACCTGAGCCCATCGGCACAAAAAATATATATATGGAAATAATTGGAAAGGCTGCCCAGATTTCTCAAGGCGTCCACCTGTAATTCACAACTTCAGCCCAGTTGGAAGAGGATTGGCTGCCCACAGTGTGCCAGGAGCACAGAAGGCCTGCCGGATGGTGCCACACTACTTGAGAATTCAACATGCTGCAATGATGATTCTTGTACCTGAAGCAGATCCATGTTCCTGCCTGTCAGGGTTTGTGCTTTTAGGCACACGCAATCAGAATTAGATGTAATGTGAATTTAGTGGCTCGTCTCCTCTCCTCTCTCCTTACCTTTCCTTTCCTTTCCTTTCCTTTCCTTTCCTTTCCTTTCCTTTCCTTTCCTTTCCTTTCCTCTCTCCTTTTCTTTCCTCTCCTCTTCCTCTTCCTTTCCTTTTCTCTCCTCTCTCCTCTCCTCTCTTCTTCCTTTTCCTTTTCGTCTTCCTTTCCTTTCCTCTTCCTTTCCTTTTCTCTTCCTCTCCTTTCATTTCCTCTCCTCTCTCCTTTCCTCTCCTCTTGGTTTCCTCTTCCTCTTCTTCTTTCCTTTCCTTTCCTCTTCCTTTCCTCTCCTCTCCTCTCCTCTCCTCTTCCTTTCCTTTCCTTTCCTTTCCTTTCCTTTCCTTTCCTTTCCTTTCCTTTCCCTTTCCTTCCTTTCCTTTCCTTTCCTCTCCTTTCCTTTCCTTTCCTCTCCTCTTCCTTTCCTTTTCTCTCCTCTCTCCTCTCCTCTCTTCTTCCTTTTCCTTTTCCTCTTCCTTTCCTTTCCTCTTCCTTTCCTTTTCTCTTCCTCTCCTTTCATTTCCTCTCCTCTCTCCTTTCCTCTCCTCTTGGTTTCCTCTTCCTCTTTCTTTTCTTCTTTCCTTTCCTTTCCTCTTTCCTTTCCCGCCACTCTTGATTCCTGACAACTGCCTGAACAAGCTCTTGCAGTTTTCCTAGCCAGGTTTTTCAGGAGTGGTTTTGCCCTAGGGCTGAGAGAGAGAGACTGGGCCAAGGTCACCCAGCTGGCTTTGTTTGAAGCTAGAACTCACAGCCAGCTTTCTAGCCTGATGCCTCTACTCCAAAATGGCTCTTAAGGCCACACGAACAATTGGAAATACAAATTATCTCTCTAAAAGCATCGCGACAATGAGCGGTCATTGAAAGAAGAATAGTCTTTGTGTGTTCTGAAAATTTCCTGTGCCTTTTTGCTACTTTCCGATCGCTGCTTTCACATGCCCATTTTATTCATCAAATTTCCACACCACCAAAGTGACTCTTTTAGGGAATGATTTCGTTTTCCTGAATCCACACAGATCTGCTCTATTCTCTTCCCTCTTTCTCCAGTTCTCCCAGATTTTGACCTGAGCCATCCAGTTGGATGACTTTTGTCACTCAAAGGAGTGAAAAAAAAAAAGGCCAAATAAATTTCTCAAACTTTCATGGGGGGATGTAGGCCATTTAAAGGGGAAGCCCCCCACCCTGAATATTATACTGGTAGGTTGCACCCAATAGTAGCTCCCTTGCTAACTGAGTTGTAGAAGAGCTAGGGAGGCACAAAGGGAAAAGCAGTAACACCTACATTGTGGTGTAGTGCTGCAAATCCTTGACTCACACATATTTGCATCCGATGCTAGGACACAACTAGGAAAAGATGGCTGTTGTGTTGACTCATGTTTTACCCATTTTTTTCATCATCGCAGTTTTTACCAGAAGGCTCCACATGTGTGGCTCTTGAAGATCTTGTCAACGTTGGCTGGAAATTTGCTACTTCTACACACAGCCCATCTGTCTCCAACTCTCCCCTTTTCTGTTTTCCTTCACCCAACTTTTAATTTCATTTCCATTGTGCCCCCTTTGTTTCGCTACTGCTAAAATCTAAGCCGGATAGTGATTACACCCAACCCAACTTTATGGAAACACCAAAGATCTTGATCTACATGGGGGAAATAAATTGCAGTGGAAATCTTTTTAAGCTTTATCTAACAGCCACCTTCTCTTTGCTTTCTCTCTGGGTCCTTCCAATGTTCTACACCCAACTAGATAGTCCACCAAGATATGGAATAGTTGAGCTCTAATGCCTTGTTCCTTTTGTGTCTGTTTCTTACATTAAGATTGATGGAACACCCCAAGGCCTTCACTTAGCCAGTGGTCAGTCTGGAAGCCCAATGAAATGATTTTATCCATGTCCAGGTTTTGCTGATGTCAGTCTTATGGTCACAGAGCTGACAGTTATGAGCTGGAAGTGGGCCTGAGGTCTAGAGATAATGTAGCTGTAATAGCCAGCAATGCACTAAATGGGTTCACAATCAAATACTCATCATCTTGCTGAAAGCCTTGAAACTTAGCAGCCAAGTTACTTCTCAGAATGAGGACAGGCAGGAATTTCTCAAACTGTTGGAAAATTCAATTCGAAGATTGGATTAGAGGGGTCTCATTCTCAATTTGGAATCAAATCACCAAATCAGTTCAGGACACCAAAGTGGACTGGAGACATTCAGATGGATTTATCAGTGGGTGGAAACTTCCAAACATGCATGCTATATACCTGTAGAACCTTTTTTTTAATTGGCTTAAATTGATTGGATGATCTCAATCAAATCCATAGTTGAAATTAGTTTTGGGGTAACCCATCCCTTAACATTGACATAATTCGGGGGGGGGGGATGGGGGATGGACAAGATGCTCTTCATCTACAAATAGATCTCATCTGCACTTGGTCATGGTTGTTAACACCCATTGATTTTTCCTGTCCCTTGGGTTCACCAATTCACAAAATCATCCAGGGCATCATTTATTCTCTCTAGTTTCTTCCTGAATAAGGGAAGAAAGAAGGTGAAGAACAGAAGAGAAGGACCAGGAGACTCCAACAGACTTGGAGAGATGGTGGAAGGGATGGGCCTTGGTGTCTATTTAATGACCCAAAGATATTACTGTCTCCAACATGGATGAACCTATGACATTTGAGCTACAAGAAACAGATAGCGTTTAAGCATCTGGTAGAGTTGCTGCATTCTTCTGTTTTGCAATCACTGCATGCCAATCAAGCTACTGTTTTGGGATTCTGAGGTTGGGTTAGCCCATAAATTGTATGTTTTAAGAACCTACCTCTTTGCAAGCCACCCTGCTGCTTATTCTTGGAAACAGATATTACAAGGGTGTCATGATTTCTACTGTTTTCACAGTTAAAGAGAGCTTCGCTCTATGACGTTGCTAGGAAGCGAGGACCATAATAAAATAAAAGAAATCACTCACAGACTCTCTAGCCGAAGTAGTCTTCTGTTCAGTTTTGGAAGTTGGCCTTGTCCACGGTTCCTTGATTGTCCCGAGCTCTCCCACCAACTCTGGATCCAGGACGGGAAGTCCATTTGTGGCTGATGAAGTCAGAAACCCATCTGGCCTCTAGACAGAACAAAACAAGAAGACATTACGATGGCCAGCCTTGAAGTTGCCTTAAAGATCTTGGACCTGTTTCTAACCAAGGAAGAGTAACCAAGCTTGCTATATAAAACACACCTTCAACAGTTGGAGAAATGTTCCATGCACCCCTAAAAAAAACCATTCAATCCTAGATTACATCAACAGAAGGATAGAATCAAGGTCATGTGAAGTGTTAGTACTGCGTTATAAAGCCTTTAGTAAGGCCACACCTGGAGTACTGCATCCAGTTTTGGTCCCCACCATATAAAAAAGACAGTGAGACTCTTTTGGGGGTTGGAGGGTAAACCATATATAGAATTGTTGCAGGAATTGGCTATGTCTAGTTCAAGGAAAAGAAGGACTGGTGAGTGTGTGTGTGTGTGACATGATAGCAGTCTTCCAATATCTAGGCAGTTGCCAGAAAGAAGAGGGGGGTCAACCTCTTTTCCAAAGCACCTGAAGGCCACATGAGAAACAATGGATGGAAACTAACCAAGGAGAGAAGCAACCTAGAACTAAGAAGAAATTTCCTGACAGTGAGAACAATTAACCAGTGGAACAACTTGCCTCCAGAAGTTGTGGGTTCTTCATCACTGGAGGCTTTTAAGAAGAGACTGGACAGCCACTAGTCTGAAATGGTTTTGGATCTCCTGCTTGAGCAGGGGATGGACTAGAAGACCTCCAAGGTCCCTTGCAACTCTATTGGTCTCCAAAGCACCTGGAAGCAGGACAAGGAACCATGGATGGAAACTCATCCAGGAGAGAAGCAGCCTGGAATTAAGGAGAAACTTCCTAATGGTGAGTGTTAAGCCTGAATTCCCCAACGAGTGTTAAGGAAAACAAACTAAACAGAATGTGTAGCGTAGTCAGATAGGCAGACAGGTAAATGTGTGAGATAAGTTTGTATTTTAGTTAACACGCAGTAAAAAAATACAGATACGCTTGTGCTATCAAAAATATAGTTTATTCCATTAGGAATTATAGCATAGTCAAAATAAACGGTCCATTAGTCATGTATCATTTCAGTCAGTCCAGTCAGGGATACTCAATTTGCAAAATCCGTGTTGAATAGCCAATGTCAGTTCACTTACAATAAATCAGTCCGTATTATCTCTTCTCTCCGTTGAGAAATCAACACTCCTTTCTCTCCTCCGTTCCAGTAAGGAAAAACGCAGTCATCAATCCATCCAGTAATTAGGGATCATTAAGCCAGAGAGAGAGAGCTGCAATTGACTTGCTTCTTTTATGGTGCTTTTACAACCACACCCTTAATTACATTCTTGTAGTTAAAGTTACACACACTTTAACCAACAAACCATGATAACTTATTTATTATTTTTTACCCAAACCAGTTAGGGTAAACAATGTTATCCCTAACAGTGAGAACAATTAACCAGTGGAACAACTTGCCTCCAGAAGTTGTGGGTTCTTCACCACTGGAGGCTTTTAAGAAGAGACTGGACAGCCACTTGTCTGGAATGGATCTCCTACTTGAGCAAGGTTTGGACTCAAAGACCTCTAAGGTTTCTTCCAACTCTGTTATTCTGTTAAATATTGTTGGAAAACTCCACGTGCAACCAGCTGAGGAAGGATTGTGCATTTTGGTCCGAGACTTCCCTCCCCGTTGAAGCATCACCTTCGCTCAATAAGCATGACAAAATAGACTTTGATTTCCATCAGCAGCCCTGCAGTAGAAAGCACTCATTTGCTACCTTCGGGGAATAGAAAGACCCCTCTGGATCCCTCCTTAGGCAATCTGTTTCATGTTCTTCCCTAGCACTTATTTGCAATTAGTTTCGAGAGACAAAGGGCTCCTATCCTGAAGACAATGTCAAGCCATCACCAAGCTTTGATCATTGCATCTTGCATGGATTTCCTCCTTTTACTACTAAAGTTGCTGGCTTTCTTTTTAACCTGATTCCACACATTCTGTCATTCCCCTCTGAACCTCCTTGAAGGACCACTTCTATTCTGACTCCCTTCTTCTGCTTGGATGGGTAAAACCCACGGGGTCTTTTAATATCGGGTGAGAAAAAAAAAAGACCTCACACCGTCCTTCATGGGATAAACCTCAACCAAAGGCTGTTTAGCGCAATTTCCAGGAGGAGCACCCCTACAGCTAGTCCTCGACTTAGAGCCATTCATTGAGTGACCCTTCAGAGTTACCACGGCGTTGAGTTGGGTAGTATGACTTACAGCTGCTCTTCATACTTAAATAAATAGCAGTAGCACTTAGATTTATATACTGCTTGAGAGTGCTTTCCAGCCCTCTCTAAGCGGTTTACAGAGTCAGCGCCCCCAACAATCCGGGTCCTCATTTTATTGACCTCAGAAGGATGGAAGGCTGAGTCAACTTTGAGTTGGTCATGATTGAACTCCTAGTAGTGGGCAGAATAGCCTGCAATACTGCATTTTAACCAGTGCACCACGATAGCTCTTCCTTCCTTCCTTCCTTCCTTCCTTCCTTCCTTCCTTCCTTCCTTCCTTCCTTCCTTCCTTCCTTTCCTCCTTCTTTCCTTCCTTCCTTCCTCCCTTCCTTTTCCTTCCTTCCTTCCCTTCCTTCCTCTCTCCCTCCCTTCCTTCTTCCTTCCTTCGTTCCTTTCCTCCTTCCTTCCTTCCTTCCTTTCCTCCTTCTTTCCTTCCTTCCTTCCTCCCTTCCTTCCCTTCCTTCCTCTCTCCCTCCCTTCCTTTTCCTTCCTTCCTTCCCTTCCTTCCTCTCTCTCTCCCTTCCTTCTTCCTTCCTTTGTTCCTTTCCTCCTTCCTTCCTTCCTTCCTTTCCTCCTTCTTTCCTTCCTTCCTTCCTCCCTTCCTTCCCTTCCTTCCTCTCTCCCTCCCTCCCTTCCTTCCTTCCTTCCTTTCCTCCTTCTTTCCTTCCTTCCTTCCTCCCTTCCTTTTCCTTCCTTCCTTCCCTTCCTTCCTCTCTCCCTCCCTTCCTTCTTCCTTCCTTCGTTCCTTTCCTCCTTCCTTCCTTCCTTCCTTTCCTCCTTCTTTCCTTCCTTCCTTCCTCCCTTCCTTCCTTCCTTCCTCTCTCCCTCCCTTCCTTCTTCCTTCTTTCCTTCCTTCCTTTCCTCCTCCTTTCCTTTCCTTCCTCCCTTCCTCCCTTCCTTTTCCTTCCTTCCTTCCCTTCCTTCCTCTCTCCCTCCCTTCCTTCTTCCTTCTTTCCTTCCTTCCTTTCCTCCTTCTTTCCTTCCTTCCTCCCTTCCTTTTCCTTCCATCCTTCCCTTCCCTCCCCTCCCTCCCTCCCTCCCTCCTCCCTTCTTCCTTCCTTCATTCTTCCTTCCTTCATTTCCTTCCTTCCTTCTTTTACCAACCTCAGAAGGATAGAAGGCTGAGTCATCTTCGAGCTGGTCAGGATCGAACTCCTGACAGTGAGCAGAATTAACCTGCAATATTGCTTTCTAACCACTGCGCCACCACAGCTCTTCAACCAACTAACTAACTTCCAAGGCAGACACACAACAATGACTCAATGGTCCTCAAGTTATGTCCTGTCCTCCCTGAACATAGCTGGGCAAATCTGTTCTGAAGCTGCCATCGAGAGGCATTTAAGGAGCCTAACAAATGGCAGATGGTCTTGAGCAAACAGAGATGGGTGGTTAATTAAGGAGAATTCCATCAAGGCTTAAGGCAACCTCTCCGTGCTCACCAATATGATGTCTTCATTTCCTACAATCCTAGGGCTAACTGGCTAAATTGGCCACTCTGTGTGTCTGGCAGCAAAGTGGCTGCCGCCAATTCTGATGCCGTGACTCCAGGCTGTGACAGCTTATTTGAGTCTTAATGGAGAAGAAGAAGGCAGGACTCCTATGTCTATTCTTGGATTCATCTTCTGAAATCCTGCATCTGTCTCCGGACTTGGAAGAAAAGGAGCAAACAGAATAACAGAATAGTGTCAATAGTGTTCCATGTCAAAACCACCAAAGCGCTTTCGTGCCAGTGACATCAGCGTTGCCCAAGGGATGCCCAGTTGGGGGATTCCTTTCACATCCCCATCAATGAGTCCACCCAAGTGGTAGCTATTTATTTATCTACTCCTGTTTTTAAACAGCTAGTTTGGCAGGAACCGGGGTGAATGGTAGGAGCTCACCCAGCAGCACTCGGACCTCAAACACAGACTTGCAAATTGTCAACCCAGCATCCTAACTACGTGAGCCACCCTGGTCCTTAATAGCAGAACATCAGCAGAATAGCACAACAGGACTTTGGAGGTCTTCTAGTCCAACCGTTGAAGTCAACTCATCTTCAAGGTTGAGATGCACCTCAATCTGATCTCCTTCTCTTTGGGATATTCAGAAATATCTCTGAACCGATGACTCAGTGGATCACAAGTTGTCTAGAAAGTGTGCTGGTAAAGTCTTTGAGTCTTCTGGCATCATATTTTACCAAGGTTCCATTGTATAGAAGATAGAGCAATAGGATTGGAAGTAGGATTGCTGGTAAAGTCTTTGAGTCTTCTGGCATCATATTTTTCCAAGGTTCCATTGGATAGAAGATAGAGCAATAGGATTGGAAGTAGGATTGCTGGTAAAGTCTTTGAGTCTTCTGGCATCATATTTTACCAAGGTTCCATTGTATAGAAGATAGAGCAATAGGATTGGAAGGGACGTTGAAGATCTTCTAGCCCAACCCCTCTGCTCATGGCAGAAGATCCTATATCCTTCTGGACAAATGTTTCTCCAATCTCTTCTTGAAGAACCTCCAGTGAACCTCCACAACTTATGAAGGCAAGTCATTCCACTGGTTAATTATTCTCATGGTCAAGAAATTCCTCCTTATTTCTAGGTTGCTTCTCTCGATTAGTTTCCATCCGTTGCTGGAAGGAAGATCCCTGAGATTTTGCAGTGGAGCTGGCTGACTGATACAGAATGCAGGGCATCAGTTGTCCTGTACCTGCCCATCTACATATTTCATTCAGCTGGGGAGCCAAGCTTGACCTCAGCCAACCTTCCTTGGCATCAACAATGAGGCTTTCGCCTGGCAGGTGTCAATTAAATCCAAACAACCCCCAAAAGGACTTCCTGCAAAAGGCAGGCCTCATTGTCAATCCCGCCAAGCTGACCACCCAGATGGGACCCAGAATCGACTGGAATGATTATCGCCTCCTCTGCCCCATCTGATTAAAAAAAAACTAAAGGAGCAAACCTTGACCAACGAAGCTTGCCTCATCTGCTCCCCTAATTCAATTAATTCCCCCCTAAAACTTCCTCTGGGAACAGCCAGCGAAAACTGGCAAATTTTCCTTTCGACAAAGACATTCGTTTTTTTTCTCCCTGCTCCACTTCGCCGTGGCCTCGCTGTCTGCCACTCATTAGCTGTCTAACAAAGCGAAGCCGGTGGACTCGTTCCTGCTCAGTAGTAATTCTATCACTGCTCTATAATTTCCACAGCAATCATGATCTCTAACGATGTTGGGAAAGGGTGGAAGGAGGATGGGCTTAGAGGAGCAGAGTTGCAACTCACAGGAAGAACATTATTCTGCTGGGAAAACAACCTCCAGCAAGAGATGTGAGAGTGTGCATGGATGTATCTATCTATACAGATAATCTTCCTTATGACCAGGATTTGGGACCACAATTTGGGACCTCTAAGCAAGGCAGTGACTTGAGCCTGATTTTACGACCGTTTTTTTTTTTTTTTTTTTTGCCTGGGTATTAGGCAAACCATTGTAGTTGTTAAGAGAATCATGCAGACTTTATGTGCGTCGGCTTTTAACTTATTGCCCAATGGAGCAAGGAAAGGGACAACGGAGAAATGGGCAGGGCTGCTTACACAGACCCGTAACTTTATGAAAAGTACAGCTATAAGCAGTGTGGCTGCAATATGTTGTGTGACCAATAGAGAGAGCAGCAAAACAGCATGGAATGGTAACTCTCCACTACCGCCTAGTGGTCGTGTGAAGAATGCTCATGTGTGCTATTACCGTAGGGGTGGGAAGAGGAGGAGGAGCAGGAGGAGGAGGAGAAAGAAGAAGAAAGGAGGAAAGGAGGAGGAGGAGAAGGAGAAGGAGAAGGAGGAGGAGGAGGAGAAGAAGAAGATATTAATTGGGGGGGGCTGCAGGCAGCTGGTGGACTGACCACCCTGGTTGTACATCATCCCACATCATCCTTTAATTTATGTACTCCCCCCCTCACCCACTAGGCACTTAGCAATCCATCAGCACCTGTCACTGGGGAGGGAGCCCCACAACACATGGCAGCATATTGAATTTCACTCTGATCAGCCAAGATCTTCTTTTTGTGTGTATTTAAAAAGAAAACGAAAGGAAAAGATGGGTAAGGAAGGGAGGGGGTGGAATCGTGTTAAGGCAGTTTAACGTGACAGCAAGCATGAAAAAGAAAGAAAGAAATGATGGCTTAAGATCCCTGTTCCTTTTAGAATTAATTAACCCCCATGGATGGCTTTAGAAAGCTCCATGGATGTTCCAGAGCCAAGACACACATTCTCTCTCTCTCTCTCTGCCTTTCTCTTTCTTTCTTTCTCTCCTTTCCCATTTCCTCTCTTCTTCTCTCCCTCTCTGCCTCATTTTCTCCCTCTCTTCTTCTCCTACCCTCTCCCTCTCACACACCCTCTCTTCTTCTCTCCCACTCCCTCCCTCCCTCCCTTTCCTTCTCTCTTCCTCTCTGTCTCTCTCTGTCTCTCTCTGTCTCTCTCTGTCTCTCTCTCTCTCTGTGTGTGTCAAATAAATTAAAATACAGGGTTGTGAGCTTCTTGCTTTCAATGGAAGATGGACAGAGGTCTGTAGGATCGAAGGTGCTGTCCAGAGTTATAAATGTGTATAAATGTGATGTTTTATTATTGTTGTAAAGGTTGAGGACATTGGTGGTTCCAAACTTGTTCTTGTTCTTCTTCTTCTTGTTCTTCTTCTTCTTCTTCTTCTTCTTCTTCTTCTTCTTCTTCTTCTTCTTCTTCTTCTTCTTCTTCTTCTTCTTCTTCTTCTTCTTCTTCTTCTTCTTCTTCTTCTCCTCCTCCTCCTCCTCCTCCTCCTCCTCCTGCCTTCTTCTTCTTCTTCTTCTCCTCCTCCTCCTCCTCCTCTTCTTCTTCTCCTCCTCCTCCTGCTCTTCTTCTCTGCTTCTTCTCTTCTTCCTTTCCTCTTCTTCCTCTCCTCCTCCTCTACTTATTATTATTTTTCTTCTTCCTTCCTTCCTTTATCCTCCTCTTCCTCTCCTTCCTCTACCTCTCCTCCTCCTCCTCTTCCTCCCCCTTCTCCTCCCCCTCCTCTCTCCTGTTTGTGTATTTGTGTATTAGCATGAGTGGGGGAGGGTCTCCACAACCGACAGTCCTTCCAAGATCAAAACAATAATCAGCTAAATGAATTCTGCAGCATTTTCCCGCATGACCAGGAGTGATAATTTAGTGCAGCAGCCAGCTGGAAGAAAGGGGGATTAATTCTGCACTTACTGACGCCCCTGTGAATAATTCATCACGTGCAGAGCCCCCCCACCCCCTCCTCTCCCAAGTGCTTCTCCAGACAGCCTGGCCCCAAACCCTGGGAAGGGGGGGGGAGGGGACCCTCCAGATGAAAAGAGCAAAAGAATTAACCCGCCAGGTGTGAATTTGGCCCCAAGTTGGAAGAAAGAACACAAAAGCATCATGGCTTCTTACAAGCTGAACGCTGGTCTTCTACAGGGAGTTTTCACTTAAGGACAGTTCAAAGTTAACCATGGCACCAAAAAAGTGACCAATGACCCTTTTTCACACTTACGACACCCCCCCCATGGTCATGTGATCAAATTTCGGAGGCTTGGCCACTGACTCATACTGATGACGGTTTTGGGAGATGCAATGCTCCTTGGGTCCTCCTGAAGACCGCTTCCCGTCTTGCAAATTGTTCTGCCGAGAACAATTGTTGTTTGTGGGTCAAGAGTTGCCTGCACAATCATTGTGTTTTCCCCCTCTCTCTTTTCCTCTTCCCTTTCTTATTTCCACCCAGCATCCTTCCATGATGTAATTTAGCCCCGGCGAGCTGAAAGCGGTGCCTAGCTATGAATTGCTCTCAACCTGTGTTGTTTCAAGACTGCCAGCCTGCGGAGAGGAGAGAGGGAAGGCAGCCAGGGGGTGCTTTCCAAGGCCATGTCAAACATCATCTATATTCATGAAATGGGTTTAGGAGGCCCCGCTCTTTAGTCGAGTCGGTTGCCCAGCCGCCCGGGGTTTCTGGTGGTTTTACAGGGCTTGGATAGAATCACGAGGAGGAGATGGAAGGAAGCTTAATTCAATCCAGCCCCAGACCAGGCAGAGGTCTAACAAGATGGTAGGTTCAAAACAGCAAAAAAATTAGGGAACATTGTGTCACATCTGTTGTGCATTTCCCTCTGCAAGAATGCCTCTTTAGACAAATACCACATTTGCATAGCTTTCATATGCCGAGCGAGCCTGCACAAGCTTGGAAAGGCATCGATTTTCGAACAGAAGACGTGTTTCCAACGTGTACTGGCTGAATATGAATTATTTTGCTCCCGAGAAGAATTGAATTCCAAGCATGGCTACATGTAGAAAGTTGGGAAACTTGTTGCGTCATTCTCTTTTCTCCCGACACCATCCTGTCTCCCTTTCCTGGCTGAATTCTTAAACCGGATGGGACTAGGGTCAGATGAGATGGGGTAGTTTGTGAGTTGGCCTTTTGTGGTAACCCACTCGTAGCAGTGGCCTAAGACGCTGAGCTTGTCGATCAGAAAGGTCGGCAGTTCAGTGGTTCGAACCCCTAGCACCGTGTCATGGAGTGAGCTCCCGTTACTTGTCCCAGCTTCTGCCAATCTAGCAGTTCGAAAGCACATAAAAAAAGGCAAGCAGAAAAATAGGGGCCAATTTGGTGGGAATGTAACAGCGTTCCATGCGCCTTTGGGCATTTAGTCATGCCAGCCACATGACCACAGAGACATCTTCGGACAACGCTGGCTCTTCGGCTTTGTAACGGAGATGAGCACTGCCCCTTAGAGCTGGAAATGAGACTAGCATGGATGTGTGAGGGGAAACTTTACCTTTACCTTTACTCGTAGCATTAACAAGAATTGGGCTATCACAATAAATGATAAAGTGGTTTATTTCATAATGTGTTTTCTTAACTTAGACCTAGAGTTTAATGTGTTGCGTGAACACCACACACACACTCTCTCTCTCTCCTCTCTCTCTCTGCTTCTCCTCTGTCTCAGTCTCTCTCTCTCTCTCTCTCTCTCTCTCTCTTTCTGTCTCTCCCTCCCTCCCCTCTCTTTCTCCACACCCCTATTTTTCCGAGATATGTGAAATCAAGGATGAGAACTATTCATTTTTCCAGTCCCATATGGATTACGACCACTTAAGGCCAAGGATTGACTGCAATCAAGACATTTGACATTCTGGTAGGAAGCGACCAAGCCTTTGTGAACGGCTGTTTCCTAACCTTACCTCTGAATTGACTAACTGAAGGCCAAGTTGGACAGTTGGGAGTCCACCAGATGTGGTTTTCATAGTGGTATCCTGGAGAAATAATAGGCAGAAGGCAAAACCAATTAACACAAATCCACACAGTAGGTAGAATTCGTTACTCACGTTTCCTTAGAAGAATTCTAAAGCCTTAATAAAATTGATTATGCAAGTTTCCTTCTTAATATTGTAAAATGGCTTGGCTGGAGAAAATTAAACAGCCAGCTAACCTAAGCTGTATTTTTTTTTTAAAAGGAGATATTCAAAAAAGTTTTCAAGAAGCACAGGAGAACGAGAATTCTTCTCTATTTATCTCCACAAAGCAGTCATCAAAAGACTGGAAGGACTTCATTTGGTCATCCAGAGTTTCATTCATTCGTTGACTTATTCCAAAGACTAAGATGAACCCTCTTCTAAGACATACCCATGTCATTTAAGTTGACAGCTTGAGACAGAACCAATACCCTACTGTTCTAGAACAGTGTTCTCCAATCTGTGAAACTTTGAGATGTGTGGACTTCAGTCTCCAGAATTCCCCAACCAACATGGCTTTCTGAGAGTTGAAGTCCATATATCTCAAAATGGGCCCAGCAGGAAGAGAATGACCTAGAGCACAAATGTGATGTAATTCATCCATTAAAAAAAACAACAATATTATTCCAATATAATTTGATCCACCCATTCCTACCTGGATGGGTAGATTTTCTACCCTAATTCCACTTCGGCTACTATCTGCTGCAAGTTTTCGGTAAACTCGGTTGGTCAGTGGCAGCACGGAATAGCCTAAAAACTTTGATGTGCCTTCCAGATCTTCTCCTGGTGCTGGCAGTGTTGGAGAAGAACAAAGAGTGGTTTAGCTTCCCCTTACTTTGTAGAGGAATACAAAAGATAAAATAAAACGAAGTGATTTGTCTTTCTCAGAATCTGCCAGTTTTAGACTTCAAATTCTTCCCATTCAGACTTCATTCTGGGTTTTAAAGTTGAGACTGAATGCATGGTTTCTACACTGAACCAATGTTTGGGAACCCTGGGCTAGGAGTGGACCTAGGATGAACGTTCAAAAATTAGTCTAAAATGTTCTGCATTGGAGACCTTTGCATCCTTAACCAAATGGACCCTTAGTTGGGATACCATTCAATGAGGCTTCTCAAAGAGTCCTTGATGCTCTCTGAGCTTGGTTGCTTTCTTGAAGACGTTGCATGACCCAACTAGGTAGCATCATCAGTGCTACAAGGGAGTGGGGTTTTTTTTTTAAATTTCTTCATTGTTAACTATACCCCAATCAAGGAACTACCAACTCAGACAAATAATCATTCAGTAAACCACAGCCTAACCCAGGAACCATCAAGACCACTCTCACCAAGACTGACAGGGCAAGCCACTTGTTAATAAACAGAGAGCAAACCCCACTCCCTACCAGCACTGATGATGTTACCTAGTTGGGTCATGAAATGTCCTCAAGAAACAACCAAGCTCAGAGAGCACCAAGGACCCCACAGATCAACCCTGAGCTACAAAGACTCTTTTCCATCTTGTTAACTAAGTTTGAACTGATTATCTAGCTGCAAGAGGGTCTTCTATCAGCTCTGGACCCTACCTTAGATGCTGCCATGCCCTACAGCATGGTTCTTATGATGACCTATGATCTGGGAAGAGTTGGCAACCTTCTTGAGCTCATTCTCATCTCTTAGAAAGAAGATGCCAGTTCCTTGTTACACAGCACACCTGGGACTTACTCGATCTATAGTATTCAATGAGCAAGGCCGTATCATCTGAAAAAGCGGTAGCACCATCCCTTCCTTGAAACAGGAAGGAAGTATTCCACATGGGTTGTTCAGGAGGTCCGCCAAGCGAAGACACCTGAGGATTGGGGAAAAAAAATAGGATGAAAACCCAGAAGGCACCCCAGATGATGAACATCAGGGTTGAATCAAGAAACCTTAATACACTGCTCGACTGAGTTCACACGGAGAAGAGTGCGAATCTTTCTAATAGCCTTCTGAAAAGGCAATAAAAAAATAAACAGGCAATAAAAAGGAGGAAAGCTTTACGTATTAACACAGCATAACAATTTTGCCATAAAATTTAATTGCGCAGGAAGCCAGAGATAAAAACAATTGCAGAATATCCTCCTTTTTCGGATCCCATATAGATGACTCCAAGAAAGAGTAGAGGGACCAGGGTGAGAGCAGATCAAAAGTCGAAAAAATCAAGGTTTCTCTTTCTTGGGTTCATCCAGATTTTTCCACCCTCAAACCCTACAAGAAGGAAGTGTGAACTCAGTCACCGTCATCTGTTTTTGCTCCTTAATAAGGAGAGACATTGTACTTCATCAGTTCACGATTTCTCTTTAACCCCTAAATTGAATACGGGTAATACTTGACTTAAAACCAGGTGGTATTTCAGCAGGTTCTGACCAGTTCTGGAGAACCGGTAGCGGAGATTTTGAGTAGTTCGGAGAACCGGCAAATCCCACCTCTGACTGGCCCCACCCCCATCTATTCTCTGCCTCTCGAATCCCAGCTGATTGGCTGGGTCTCCTTTTGTTGCCCTGCACAGGAGAACGGAGCTGTAAAGCAGGTTAATGGGGTGGGGAGGGAAGGGGGATTTTGCAGTAACCTTCCCCTGCCACACCCACCAAGCCAAGTCACACCCACAGAATGTCACACCCACCAAGCCATGCCCACAGCTGATTGGCTGGGTCTTCTTTGGTTGCCCTGCACAGGAGAACGGAGCTGGAAAGCAGGTTAGTGGGGTGGGGAGGGAATGGAGATTTTGTAGTATTCTTCCCCTACCACGCCCACCAAGCTACGCCCACCAAGCCACACCACACCACACCCACCAAACCACAACCCGCCCACCAAGCCACGCCCACAGAACCGGTAGTAAATTTTTGTTGAATCCCACCACTGCTTACAATCATCCCTTTAAGGGACCATTATTTCAGATTTCATTTGATCTACATATTTTACAGGAACGGATCTATTTTGCACATTAGGGATTTCTTTGTGTATCAGAAGGCTGCTGGCCTTCAACATTCAATGTCCCAGAACTGGGCAATGTAGTTTCTGCCCAAAAGAAATATACACGAGAAGAAAATTGCAATACCAATGTCCGGATTGGGGAAATTTGCATTGTTATGCCTTCTTTTCTCCCCCCCACTTTTTTTTTTTTTTTTTTTGGGCAGGAAGATCCTGCAGCCTGACTGAACTGACTTCGAAATGAGTAAACACCAATCTGTATCGGCCAAATATTGATTAAACGATACATCCCCAGCAATCAAATGAAATATATTAGAAAAGCAAACGCATACAGGCAATTAGCAAATGAAGCGTGCATTCTCTTCCCTCTCCCTCCAGCCTGGAAGGAGGGGAATGAGCCGGAAGAGAGAAATTCTTGCTTACATTCGGATCCACGCATACATATGAACCCAAAAGCTGGGTTCACGCAACATGCTTAACAAAGGCAGATATAACGGCTGGGGTTGCATGCACAAGAGCTGCTACTCTTTGGTTACGACTGAATTATTTTGTTCATTTTTCTCTACCAGTAGGTTGGTGATTCCTTGTGTGGCACAAACCCAGATATAATGGGTTAATCAGACTGCGTATATTGATTAAACATAATGTGTCTCTCTTCCTCCCCTTCTCTCTCTCCTCCTCCCTCCCTTCCTCTCCCTCTCTCTCTTTCTCCCTCCCCTTCCCCTTTTTTCCTCCCTCCCTCCCTCCCTCCCTCCCTCTTTCTCCATCTCTTCCTCCTTCCTTCACTCTCTTCCTCCCTCCCTCCCTCTCCCCCTCTTTCTTCATCCCTTCCTCTCTCACTCTCTCCTTCCTTCCCACTTTTCCCTCCCTCCCTGTCTCTCTTCCTCCCTCCCTCCTTCCCTCTCCCCCACTTCCTCCCTCCCTCTCTTCCTCCCTCTCTTCTCCTTCCTTCACTCTCTTCCTCCCTCCCTCTCTCCTCCTTCTCTTTTTCCTCCCTCCCTTTCTCTCTTCTTCCCCCTCTTTCTCTCTCTCTCTCTCTCACACACACACAACCCAGAGTTTTCTTAGGCAGAACACTAAAGGAACATCATTACTTATTCATTTAATAATAGCATTTACATACCTCCAGCCCTCACGAGGACTTCCAGTGATTTACAAAAGGCTGGGACATAAAATCCATACAATCATAGCCCTCGATGATTAAGTCACAGGCATAACCCCAAAGGTTATCCTCCACACTCCCCCTCTTTCTCTCTCCCCAATTCCCAGGCCAGCCTGGAACTCAGACATCCCAGCCAAATGTCTTCTGACAACTTTAATACCGTTGAATTGTTGAGGTCCATTGAACTGTTGAGGTCAATGCTGCAAAAACTCAACTAATAGCCACTCCGACCAACTCATCTGGAATCCAGCTCCTGTTGGGTGAGTTTTTTTCCGATGATAGAAAAGATTATGGAGGCCAAGGGGTCCTGGGCCATATTCTAACCAAGCACGATCATGATCAATCCATCAGAAGAGAGCTAGAAGGGATTTTGGAGGTCTTTGAGTCCAACCCCCTGCCCAACCTAGAACATAAGGAGAATTTCCTGACAATGAGCACAATGGATCAGTGGAATGGCTTGGCTCCGGAAATTGTGGGTGATCCAACCCTGGAGATTTTCAACAAGAAACTGGACAGCCATTTGTCCAGAATGGCATGGGATCTTCTGCAGGGGTGGGATTCAAATTTTTAACAACTGGTTCTGTGGGCATGGCTTAGGTAGTAGGCATGGCTTGGTGGTCATGTGACTAGGTGGGCATGGCTTGGTGGTCATGGGACTGGCTGGGCATGGCCAATTCAATATCACTCACATCGAGGCATGCATATCTCCTCGCCTGGCCTCTCGTGACTGTGGGGATGCTGCAACAGTCGTAAGTGTGAAAAAGGGTCATAAGTCACTTTTTTCAGTGCCATTGTAACTTTGAATGGTCACTCCAGACAAGCGAAATACCAGCAAAGGGGGAAAAAACTCCAGAGACGTTCCAGAGACAGGAAGTCTAGTCCTGCCAAGAACGTAATAAGGGTTAACGGAGAGGCAGTTTCTGTAAGCAACACCAGAATGTTTCCTTCCTGCCTTCCTTACAGGATTAGTCCAGTAATTTCTTCTAACAACCGGTTCTCTGAACTGCTTAGAATGTTAACAACTGGTTCTAACGAATAGGCGCGAACTGGGACAATCCCACCCCTGATCTTCTGCCATGAGCAGGCGGTTGGACTAGAACAGGGGTCTCCAACCTTGGCAACTTTAAGACTTGTGGACTTCAACTTCTGGGAGTTGAAGTCCACAAGTCTTAAAGTTGCCAAGGTTGGAGACCCCTGGACTAGACTATCTCCAAGATCCCTTCCAACCTTGTTACTCTATGTTCTATCCAATGGAACCTTGGTGAAAAATGATGCCGAGGACTCAAAGCTTTATTGACACACTTTCTAGGCAACTCCTGTTCCACTGACTCATCGCTTCAGAGATATTGGTGAATATCCCAAAGAGAAGGAGACTGTATTGCAGTGTTTCTCAACCTTGGCAACTTGAAGACTTCAACGTCCAGAATTCTCCAGAAATCATACAAGGTTGTGTGGATGGCTGAACGTAAGCTTTCTGGCTTTCTTTCGCTTTTTGCTTTTTTTAAAAAAAAAAATTATTTTTGCAACCCTTTGCTTGCCTGAGGACAGACAAGCCGATGGCATTTCACAGCATCACGGCTTGATTGCCTTAAACTGGGATTTGAGTGAGTTTCCATGTAGATCTTGAGGCTATTGGGTGACTGATCAGCGGAGTAATGAAAGGAATTACCGTTCAGAAATGGATCCTACGGCTCAGCACGGACACCCGAGGGTTAAACAATCGACTGAAAAGGACATAGGAAGAAAGATTGTGTGTGGGTTGGAGTAGGGGGGGTTGGAGAGAGAGAGAGGGAGGGAAGGAGGGAGGGAGAGAGAGAAAGAGCTTGGACATGATAGTTCAATTCCCCCTGAGGATTAATTTGTAATTCAATTGCTAAGTGCAATCGTGATGCCCAGAAAGTGTAATTTACGGTATGTAAAGCAAACCGCTTGGGTTGGGGTGGGATTAACCCCATTCGTGTCTCTGCCTTCTCTACCCCGACGACCTCTTGCTGCTTTGAAGGCTGCAGATGGGAGCATTTAGAAATTGTGCCTTTTTTGGGGGGGGGCTTTCCACCCTTGTTTGATTCCAACTCTATTGAAGAGATCAGCCTACCCGTCACAGTTATAAAATACGTACGAATAACGTCCATGAAGAACGGTCGCAGGAATTTGGCTAGTCTAGTCAAAAGAAGGACTAGGGATGACATGATAGCAGTCTTCCAATAACAGAACAGAACAATGGGACAGAATACCAGAGTTGGAAGGGACCTTGGAGGTCTTCTAGTCCAAACCCCTGCTTGGGCAGGAAACCCTATACTATTTCGGACAAATGGTTGGCCAGTCTCTTCTTAAAAACTTTGGTGAGGGAGCACCCCAACTTCTGGAAGCAAGTCACTGATTAATTGTTCAATATTTTGAGGGGCTGCCACAAGGAAGAGGGGGGTCAACCTGTTGTCCAAAGCATTTGAAGGCAGGACAAGAAGCAACGGATAGAAATTTGAGGTTTTCAAGAAGAGATTGGACTGCCATTTGTCAGAAATGGTGTAGGGCAGGGATGGCGAAACTTTTTGGCACCGAGTGGTGCATGTATGCATGCCAGAGTACCAGAAACCCAAAGACCAGTTGGCCGGTGCACGCATGCCTGTTTTGGGGGCATTTGGGGGGTTGTTTTGGGCTGTTTTTCAGACCTTTTACAGGCCATTCTCAGGCCATTTTTTGGGCCTGGAAAACGTTCTGTTTTTGGGGTGTTTTTCGGGCCATTTTCTGGACCAGCTGGCTGGCACACATATGCAAGAGACCAGAAGAGCAGCTGGCAATGGTGCATGTGACCACAGTGAGGGCCCTGCATGCCATCTCTGGCACGCGTGCCATAGGTTCGCCATCATGGGTGTAGGGTCTCTCGCTTGGGTGGCGGGGTTGGACTAGATGACCTATATCACACTACTAACTGGAGCATACAAAACATTTGCTAGACCTATGCTTGAATACAGTTCATCAGTCTGGAACCCATATCATGTATGTGATATTAACACAGTTGAGAAAGTCCAGAAATATTTCACAAGAAGAGTTCTCCACTCCTCTACTCGTTGCAGAATTCCTTATGCCACCAGACTTGAAATTCTAGACCTAGAAAACCTTGAATTACGCCGCCTTCGGTCCGATCTAAGTATAGTATATAAAATCATACCTTGCAATGTCCTACCTGTCAATGAATACTTCAACTTCAACCATAACAACACAAGAGCAAACAATAGATACAAACTCAAGGTTAATCGCACCAAACTTGATTGCAGGAAATACGACTTCAGCAACAGAGTGGTCAATGTCTGGAATACTCTACCTGACTCTGTGGTTTCTTCCCCAAACCCCAAAAACTTTAACCTTACACTTTCTACTATTGACCTCACCCCTTTCCTAAGAGGTCTGTAGGGGGCGTGCATAAGCGCACCAATCGTGCCTACCGTCCCTGTCCTATTGTTTCTTTTATTTTTCTTATAAGTATCTATCTCATGTATTCAAAATTATATTTATTCTTATACCTGTATCTTGTAAGGCGATTGACCAATCAAATAAATACTACAAATAGTAAATACTATAAGGTCCCTTCCAACTCTGATTATCTGTTATCTATTAAACTAATCAAGGAGAGAACCAAGCTAGAATTAAGGGTAAATTTCTTGACAACAAGAACAATTAATCAGTGGAACAATTTGCCTTCAGGAATCGTTGGTGCTCCATCACTGGAAGTTTTAGAGAATAGATTGGACAGCCAATTGTCTGAAATGGTATAGGGTTTTTTTCTTGAGCAGGGGGTTGGACTAGAAGACCTCCAAGGTCCCTTCCAACTCTGGTATTCTGTTAAAAGGGACAAAAATCATCACCCATCGGTGTCCTTTCTCTTGGATTTGCTGAGAGCAACTGCACAGGGCTTTCCCAAAGCTGTATTTAAATGAAATTCAAGGTCTGGAGGTCAGCCTTGTGATTCAATTTTGCTCTTTCTTCGGAGATTGAATTTTGCTTCCTCTGCGCAGATTCAATTTTGGTTTTTTTTTTCCCCCTTCACAGAAGAGCTACACATAGTCACCTACAGCCCTCCTCCTCACCGTGAGTAGCCTGCTTGGAGAAAATAGACTGAAATAGAAAAATCCAACTGAAATCGAAAAGGAAGCCCTGGCCTGGAGGTTTTCTATCCCTACTCCCAAGTAGCCCGTGGTCCCTGTTGCAAAACCAACGTTCATTTCAGGTCTTTAACAAAACTGTTAGAAAGCAAGGGAAGGGAATATATTTTCACAGTCCAGATGGCTCCACTAAATCATTTATAACACCCTATCGACATCCTGTATAATTTTTTCTTCTTTTTCGCCAACTCCAACTGGCAACGTGCCTCACTGGAGGATTGTCAGTCGAATCCGGATGGAACAGGGACTTCCCTTCCTTTCTCTTCCCCCACAGGAACTAATATTCATGAACCTAGGACCTACTTCTTGCTGTCCTTATGTTCTACTCGTGGCTTCCTGTGGGCCTATGTGGACAGCTTTTAAAAATATCTCTCCCATCACTTCTGCAACTCAGTCAAGCTCCAAAGAGTGGCAAGAATATCTCTGGATGACATTAGTCATGATGGATGTCCAGCATTCTACATTGTCTTAAGAATACAGGAATAAATTCTCCACCAACAACTTTGTAACTCTGATGGAAAGGAGTAAAGAAGTAGAGCCCTAGGAGGGAGGGGTGTAGTTGTTCTGACCCAAACCTTTGTCCAATAAAACAAACAGGAACCAAAGGAAACAGAATCCTTTTAATGATTCTTACAAATCCCCAGTTAAAAGGCTGCTGCAAACTAATTAACTTTGATAAGTGCGAGCCTCGCCAAAACTGTGCGAGGCTGCCAAAAATAACAGATAAGAAAAATTTCACAACACAAGAGTCTTCAAATACCAACTTAAGATACTGTAATATCCACGAGGCTGAGTTTCAAAACGTCTTTGCTTCCTGCAAAGAACGTTCACTTCACAGCTGGCTTATCTTCTTGAAGGAGGGGCCATTACCTTTCAGCCTTATTCCTGAGTTGCCCGTGCTGTTGCAGCTGCTCTTTCATGCGAGCAACCCTGCGTGCACACGCACTTGGCACAGGCTCCTCGGGAACCTCCTCATTGCTACTGCCAACCCCCACAATCTCTGAAGACAGCCGTCCTGATGGTCCTGGCCTCTCATCTGAGTCTTCACTCTCCTCAGCCGTCTGCACCTGCTGCCAGCTAACCACAACAATAGTCCAGAACAGTACAAAGCAACTCAGTCTGGAAATTATGTGTGTGAGAAAGAGGGTGAAGAGAGCCTCTCCTTAATAGTTTCCCAGAGTACATTGTAGATGCAGATAGTAGACTCCTTAATCTGGCAAGATTCTGTCTATAGGTGTAAAACAACTAAGAACTCAGCCTGGAGTTTCACTCTTGGTTTTGAGCTTGACATCAACCCAACACAACTGCATCATAAACCAGTTCTTTGTTCTTCTCCGTGTCTTTTCCCAACTCTAAGTCCCTGGGTTCCATCAGCCACTCAGCCAGATCTTTTCTCTCCCTCTTTCTCCTACCTGTGGATATCCATGGTTGTTGACTCGAGGGACATCAAAATCCTCCATTACAGGATCTGGGAAATTCACCACGGTCAAGGGAACGGCAGGAGCATCAGGTAACCGAGCTTGCATCTTCTGTCTTTAAAAAGAATGAAAAGGACAGAAAGGTCATTTGTTATCCACAGCTTGGCGCCATTTGGTTGTTAACGAGAAGATTCTAATTACACCATAATCCCAGACCTGTAGACATCTTCTCAAAAGGTAATCCTGTACTACTCAACAGGGCTCCTTGTGCCACACAATGTAGGCTGCTCTCCGAAGTCAATTCCACGAAGCTAAAAAAATTCCAGGCAAGTCCTGGTTGCAAGATACATTCGTGGCCTTACACAATTTTTGACTTTTCTGACTCAATCTCTGGGCAGAAAAATTAGAAGAAGATAGTTATATCACATGATTCAGAAAACCAGAGAGCTTGGAGCAAATCATAATCGTCCCCATTCATGTCATTTATAGGTCAACTTTCTTAGAAAACCTCGCTGCTTCTTCTCTGGATCTTCAGGAAGTTAGTACACAATCCCAATGAGATTGCTACCTGACACATGCGCATACATGCACAGATTTATTACTCACACGTAGGCTCCAAGGTTATTCACTATTCTAGCAACGGCTTTGACTTTGCCACCAGGCTGTGCAAGAGGTTCATTGATCCCTTTGAGGAAAACCTAAAATTGGAACAAAAAAGGGAAAAGATCAGGAACAGATTCCCAAAGCACTGTGGGAAGGAATATTCCCTGAACTCTTTCCCTGTAGAATTGTGTCAATTGGAGTTTTTTAAATCAACCATGGAAGTCCTTCTTTAGAACTCTTTGAAATTCAGTTTCTTTCGAAGACCACCAAGTTCTTTAAGTGGTCAAGAAATGGTTCTTTGTAAAGTAAACAACCATTTTTTGACCAGTTAAGGATGCTTCATATCACATACATTTCAACACCAAAAAAAGCAATAGTCAAATTTCTCATTTTTTTTTTAAAAAATCACATGTCTAGTTCCATTTGACTTATTCATGAAGCTCTCTGACCCATCTCCCCAATGGCCTGGATTTAATAATTTTTTAATTCCTTGTTCTGGCCCTCACCTCCAGCCCTGTGTAGTTCACTCCGGCATAGCGTGGGATGAGGCTACGTTTACGAATGATGGATGCATATAACTTGGTTCCTGTTTGGTCCTTCTTCCGAGGCTGTTTGAGGAAAAACCAAAAACCAGAAGGAAAAGAGATTGAAAGGTACAAACGAGACAATAAACCAAGCAGAAGGAGGCTTACGGGTTGTTCTTGAGATGGCTCGAAGGAACTGTAATTGATAGGTAAACCAGGAGCTGTTCATTACAGTTCATGCTACCCTGGAGAATCATCTAGAAAGTTCAATGCCATAAATTGCTCTGATTGGTGTAAAAGTAAATACAATAATGCTTCTATTTCTGGAGAAAGAATGGAAGTGGCTTTCAATTAAGCTAACATCAAAGATTTGGCTGTTGGGAAGGGTTATGGCCAGTAGATTCGACAATACAAAAGGGGAGAGCTCGTGTTATGATGGCACAAGACACCTTTTGCTGTTTTCTCATCATTGTGATTGGTTCCAGATGCCCACAGAACCAAAAATGTTTCATGCTTTGTCTGTGTTAATCTCTGGTGATCAGTGGATATCTAAGCAGTGTTTCTCAACCGTGGCAGCTTGAAGAGACGTGGGCCTCAATTTCCAGAACTCCTCAGCCAGCAAAGATGGCTGGGGACTTCTGGGAATTGAAGTCCATGCTTCTTTAAATTGCCACGGTTGACAAACACCAATTTAGAAGAACTGTCATTCTCTCTCTGCAGAGGTTTCTAAGGTAAGGTTGGACAGATGTATTCTGGAGATGATGAGGCTCTGGATTACTTAGATTAAGTAGAAGACGTCCGTGGTTTATAAACCCCTCCAGTTCTATAGATTTATTTCACATTGTGTTCTCTCCCTTTCAAAATTCTGTACCACTTGATTATCCTAACTTATCCAGAACTGTGCCACAATACAAAGAAGCGTGAAATTGAATGGAAGGCACCACTCGTTGTTTTGAAATATGCAGATCAACCAGTTTTCTACATAAAAATCCAGGAAGAGTGAATTCTTTACCTATTTCTACACAGAACGGGATTGTCACAGTGTGGCTTAGCGTCTGCAAACAAAGGGCCACAAGACCGAAACCTTTTAATTGTCCCGTTTTTAATTATCAGTAAAGCACTAGTCTTTAAAAGCTTCCATAAAGGTTAGAATCACAAGCAATCCAGCCCTATAGAAATACTGGGAGGCTGACGTTAAGATGAACACAAATGGATTCCTGAGCCATCACCAGACAGCTAATCATTATCATGTCATCAATACAAGCACTTTCCTTTTTTTTTAAAAAAAAATCCGTCTTTGTGCAAACGGGTAAAGGTGTAAAGGTCGAATTTTTTTATTTTTTTTTGAGATGTCAGAAAGAAGAATTTGCAGTTCCATTCTGTACAGCACAATGGCTTCAAGAAACCATGCATGTTTGCATTTAGGGGTTTTAAATTTTAGCATTCCAGGATGAATGGAAATATGTAGGTATCCATTCTCAGATGATGCAAGGGAATGGGACTGGGGTTTTTCTCTGTTTGTTCTACAGTTTCAACTTGGAACAAAAGGCAAACCTGGGGAAATGACTCAAGCCCAGACTGGATTTCATTGAGGTATTCTGTGAGGCCTTCCTTTCTCCTTTAAATTTCCCATTTTTTTCTTTTTTTCTTTTTCTTTTCTTCCTTTTTTTTGGGGGGGTGGGGGGTATACATCTTCAATCTCAGAACACACTCAATTGTTCGTCGCATTTCTCAAATACCCCTTGAGTTTGCTACTATAAAAAGAGCAAGCAGTATTTGGTGGAAGGAAAACTGGACACGTATTTTAGATAAATGGAGGTTAGATAGAACAATAAAATAATGGGATAGTAGAAGGCTAGGAAAATGGATAGATGAATACAAATAATGCAATACTGATAGAACAATAGAATGATAGAACAATTGGTACAATGACTGATTGATTGATACAGTAGTTATACAGATGTAGAGAAAGCCAGTCAAAGAAAGAAAGCAAGAGATGATACAGAGATAGAGATAGATAGATAGATAGATAGATAGATAGATAGATAGATAGATAGATAGATAGATAGATAGATAGATAGATAGATAGATAGATAGATAGATAGATAGATAGATACTTAGATACTTAGATACTTAGATACTTAGATACTTAGATACGTAGATCATAGATGGTAGAGATAGATAAATAGATATAGATAGATAGATAGATAGATAGATAGATAGATAGATAGATAGATAGATAGATAGACAGAGATAGATAGATAGGTAGGTAGGTAGGTAGGTAGATAGATAGATAGATAGATAGATAGATAGATAGATAGATACTTAGATACTTAGATACTTAGATAAGTAGATCATAGATGGTAGAGATAGATAAATAGATATAGATAGATAGATAGATAGATAGATAGATAGATAGATAGATATAGAGGTAGATAGATAGATAGGTAGGTAGATAGATAGATAGATAGATAGATAGATAGATAGATAGATAGATAGATAGATAGATAGATAGATTATGGGTGGAGAAAGATGGATGATAGAAGAGAGAGAGCTTATGGAGAGAGGTAGATTATGGATGGATGGATGAAGACTGACTGACAGATATATAATGCATAGATATATATGGATAAGAGAATAGCAGAATTAAGGGTTGGAACTTGGAAGGGACCTTGGAGGTCTTCTAGTCCAACCCTTTATTCAGGAAGGAAACCCTCTACCATTTCAGACAAATAGCTGTCCAATCTCTTCTTAAAAACCTCCAGTGATGGAGCACCCATGATTTCTGGTGGCAAGCTGTTCCACTGGTTAATTGTCCTCACTGTTAGGAAATTTCTCCCTAGTTCTAGGTTGCTTCTCTCCTTGATCCTGGATGGATGCATGGAAGCATGGATGGACAGATAGATGCCTCCATCTTCACTAGTCTTTCTCTACCATTCCTGTTTTCCCACTGCTATTTTTTTTTTTTTTGGTCTTCCTTCCACTTTGGGCCTCTCATTCCTTCTGCCCGTTTTCACACACTCTTCACCAGCTGTGCTCCCTCCTTCCTTCCCTTCCACTGCTCATGCGGAAAAGCAAACATGTCAGGTTGTTTCTTTAGCTGCCTTTGAATGTCAAGTTGTTCCTTTTAATGTCTTTGATGCCACAAAGATTAGAAACAGGGCAGGGCAGCTCTCTCTCTCTCTCTCTCTCTCTCTCCCTCTCTCTCTCTCTCTCTCTCTCTCTCCCTCCCTCTCTCTCTCTCTCTCTCTCCCCCTTTGCTTGGCTGAGCAATGGAAGCCCCTCCAAGGAAGCCAAGAATGCACCTTCTTTCACAAAAATTGGACAAAGGGCGAGGAGGGGACCCCTTGAACTGACGGATTTCCAACAGCTTGACCAGCAACAAGATCTCTCTCCCCCTGGATATCTTGGATTCTCTGCAAAGAGCATTTGAGAACAAAACCTTTCTGGTGACGGAACTTAGGTTTCGTAGAACGTAGACATTCTGAATTGTTGTTGTTCGTTTTTCTAACTTTTCAACCACAGGTTAAAATCATCCCCTCCAAGTTCTCATCCACGGGGAGCTTCTCTTGTAGCCCTCTCAACATCTGGTTTGCGTCTGCTATTTTGTTCTCCTAATGGCTTCTCTTTGGTGTTTAGATTGCAAAGGGGTTTTTGTTTGCTTTTGTTAGGAACATTAGCCATCTGGAAGCACGCCCTGTCCTCCACCTCCCTGGCTTGGTGGGAAAGCTTTGAAGTGAAGAAATAATTGTGCAGCGCAAACAAGGAGAAGGGCTCAAACGTTCGGGTCCTGGAAATCTCATGGAGCTTTCTTCTTGGTGAGCTAGCTTGCCATCTGCAAGGACTTTGGAGAATGGGCCTGGCTAGTCTAGTGAAGAGAAGGAACAGGGGAGACAAGATAGCAGTCTTCCAATAGTTGAAGGGCTGCCCCAGAGAGGAGGAAGGGGTCAAGCTATTTTCTGAAGCACCGGAAGGCCGGACAAGGAATAATGGATGGGAACTGAACAAGGAGAGATTCAACCTGGAAATAAGGAGGAATTTTATGGCAGGGAGAACAATCAACCCATGGAACAGAAGTTGACTTCAGACGTTGAAGTTGAGACTTTCAAGAAGAGATTGGATTGCCATTTGTCAGAAATGGTGTAGGGTCTCCTGCTTTGGTGGGGGGTTGGACTAGATGACCTACAAGGTCCCTTCCAACTCTGATTATCTGTTATCTGAGAAGAGCATCCTCTTTTGATTATGTGTTTGCGTTTACGTACAGAAATAGTAATAGCAATAGCACTTAGCCTTCTATAGTGCTTCACAGCCCTCTCTAAGCAGTTGACAGAGTCAGCCTCTTGCCCCCCAACAAGCTGGGTCCTCGTTTGACCGACCTCGGAAGGATGGAAGGCTGAGTCAACCTTGAGCCATAGGGGCCCTGGATGCTCTCTGAGCTAGGTTGTTTTCTTGCAGGTGTTTCATAACTCAACTAGGTAACATCATCAGTACTAGGAGGGAGTGGAGTTTGTGGAGAGGAGGAGGAAGAGGAGGAGGGGACTGTAGGGTCCTTGGTGCTCTCAGTTGTTTTCTTACAGATGTTTTATTACCCAAATTAGGTAACAAACTAAGTAACATCAGTGGGAAAAACCCCTCCTTTCAACTCTCAGCTGCATATATTCTCCTTTAAAGTCTAAACAGGTAGATTACATCAGCAGTCCCCAACCTTTTTGGCACCAGAGACCAGTTTCATGGATGATCATTTTTTTTCCATGGACTGGAGAGGAGGAGCGTGCAACTTAGATCTCACCCACATGCTGTTTACAGTAGGGTTTGCTCACCTGCTGCTCACATCCAGCTGTGCTGCCCAGTTCCTAAACAGGCCCTGGACCGGTACCAGTCCACAGCCAGAGAGTTGGGGAGCCCTGAATTATGTAACTCACCAGCACCAAGGCACAGTGATAATGGTGGAAAGGACGGAGGTATTTCACAGGGATGTTGTATTTCACAAGAATTTCTTTGGAGTCCTTGTCAGCTATGGTGAGAGACACATCTGGAAAGAGAAGAAAGGAGTAGACAAAGACGGTCAGGTTAGGGCACAAAAATGCCAGCGAGCCAAACTTAGCTACACGCAGGAGAATCGTGGTCAGCTCTTTTCATTTTTATTTTCTTTCCTTGAAAGCAAATGGGGCGCCAGGCGGCTGCTTTTGATCAGTGTGGTGACATTTAATCTCCCAGCCTTTCCTGCCATTTTCCCAATCTAAATATCTCCCCCAGGGGAACTATTAGGCACATGAAAGAAAAAAAAGGGGGTAAACCCCCCCTGATGCAAATTCTTTGGTCATTTTTATATTGTTTGCTCTGCTCTGGGGAGAAACCGTTGGCTTCCAATGGGGAGGGTGGCAGCTGATTGAGATCTGAAAAATAATGGAGTCGGGTAGATTAAGAGCCCTTGTCTAAAAGACGCTGCTCTGGTAAAAATTAGAGCAGTGTGCCTGTTTCAAAATTTAAAAAGAGAACCAAATATCTATCTTTTCCTAGCTGTTGCAAAGCTGATTGGTGCTTTCATTCATTTATTTCTCATGAACCCACCACAAAATGCTTGTTAGTTACTGAGAATTCAGAACTCCACCAACATAGATAAATGATAAAGATGATAGATAGATAGATAGATAGATAGATAGATAGATAGATAGATAGATAGATAGATAGATAGATAGATAGATAGATAGATAGATACTTAGATCATAGATGGTAGAGATATATAGATAGATAGATAGATAGATAGATAGATAGATAGATAGATAGATAGATAGATAGATAGATAGATAGATAGATAGATAGATAGATAGATAGATAGATAGATAGATAGATAGATAGATAGATAGATAGATAGATAGATAGATAGATAGATAGATAGATAGATAGATCATAGATGGTAGATATAGATATAGATATAGGAAGGAAGGAAGGAAGGAAGGAAGGAAGGAAGGAAGGAAGGAAGGAAGGAAGGAAGGAAGGAAGGAAGTTTGCTTTTGATGAGATGAGCTAAATTAGAGAGATAGTAGATAGATGGATAGAGATAGATAGATAGAGATAGATAGATAGATAGGGAGAGAGAGAGAGAGAGAGAGGAGAGAAGGAGGGATATGGCGATACATGATAGAAAACTAGAGAGAGAGAGAGAGTGGATGAAGATAGATGATAGATAGATAGGCAGACAGACAGATATCTTAATAACCATCACTTTACATGTCTACTGTACTATAATTGCAGTAGGAAAATTATTCTACTGTCATCTGAGACAAGCCACCCATGTGCTAATTTCTAATCTCACCAATTATCATCCTTATGAGTTTCTAACATCGCTAAGCAAAGTCTTAAAAGCTGTGTGGAACAAAAGGCCCATGCGAAGAAAATAAGCCCCTATTCACTTGATAAAACTCATTATTCTTAGTTGAATAATGTGTGAAAAGCGCCTGAAGAGGCTTCCAGTCCTTGGGGGGGGGGGGCTCCTCCCCTTGTCCCCCCCCCCCCGAGCAGAAAGCTCTGTCCTTGGTGCTGAACTGTAATCAGGCGCCTCTTGAAGGGAAGACGAAGGTGTGATAAATAGTTGATGGTGTATACATTTTGATTTGGAATTTACATCTTGGGGGCGCGGGGTATGCACAAGGAATAGCTATGCTAGGTTATAGTAGAAAGAACTAAAAAAAAAAACCTTTAAAGTGATTGTAAATGTTTGCATTTTTATCTGCAAAAATCCACCTTTACTTCAATTCCCATCCAAAGTCTTTTCTTTCCCTTCCATTCTAACACATTTGTGTATGTTTCATTTATTTTTTCATTTATCCCACCTTTTCTAAAAATAATATTGTCAGATATGGGGGGACGAGGAAGAGAAAGGATGAGAGGAAGAAGGGAAGGGAGAGGAAGGGAAGGAATTGCAATAGTGCTCTATTAAAATAAAATAAAAATGAACTTCTAACATTAAAGGCATTTATTAGACAATGAGAGAATTGGGGCATTATAGAATTAAAATCTTTTTTTTTTACTGCTCCATCAAAAATAGAATATCCTAATAGCTAAGTATTCAAAATGATTAAGAAAGCTAATAATTTAAGAGTATGAAAGCAAAACCAGACAATGAACGTTGAATCATTTTTTTTTATGAAAATGGAATGGAGGGGAGATAATCTTTTTATCAGACCCAAAATAGGGAGTTTTCAGACTGATTAGTTGAAACAGGCCTTTTTCTGTTATTTCAACTGGAACGACAACAACAAAAAGAAGTACTGTAAATGTGGTTCACACCTTCCTCACCTTTCCTGACCTACTAAATGAAGTTCCAAAGGCTCTTATTTTTTATGATGGCTTGATTTGGGATTTCCTTGAGCCAATTTGAGATGGAACCCTAGCATTCTCTTCCTGTAAATCATGAAAAATTCATCCAACTAGTCCCTAGAGTTCAGGAGCAGAAAGAAGAAACGTGCAGAAACTATAGAAGACTTCCAAATGTTATGCAACGTCAGAAATTATATATTTTTTCTCTTCCTACTCTTCCTTGAGAGACAGAAAAAGCAAGATGGTGGATTCTGAGGTATTCCCAAAGGTGAAGGCCAGGTAAAAAAAGATGTTGGCATCATTGCTAGATAAAGGGGGGAAAGGAGAAGGCATTGGTTGAATGTCTTAAAGGTGCTTTTCAAAACACAACTGGACTTTCTTGGTTTTTTTCCTTGAAAACATTTCACTTCTCATCCAAGAAGTTTCTTCAGCTATGAGAAGTGAAACATTTTCAAGGAAAAAACACAAGAAATTCCAGTTGCCTTTTGAAAGAAACTTTTGGGACAACCATGACTTGGATGACTGAGAATCTCCATAGACGTTGGTTGAATGTGGGATGGAAGAAGAGATGGAAGGTAGACTGGATGAAGGTCAAACCAAGTTACATAGACACCAGCCTCTTACTGGTGCCTTCTTCTCCCTTGACCACGTTGCTGGCCTTGTAACCTTCTCCTAAGTCCCCATAGCATTTTCTGAACTTTCTGAGAACACAGCTGAAGCCAGGAAGACATTGTTGCTTTGTGTCTGGAGATGCTCTCCAGCCTGTCTCCCCGCCTGTCTCATTATCTCTTCCCAGCAGTCTTGTTCTTGCTGTGGCCATTATTCTTTGTCCCTCAAATCCCTTGCCCAAGAAGGAAGGCCTGCCTCTCCTGTGAGCGTTGACAACGGAAGAATAGAGCCTCATTTCCTCCATCATTAGTTGCCAATTGCTTTCTGTGTGACCCCACTGGAGAAGGGAGGGGGCAGAGGCACCACAGAGCTATGACTGAATAGATATCCACAGAGCAACAGTCTGCCAGGCACCTGCCCAACGCATGGATTTCTTTGTCTCTCCCTCTTCTTTCTCTCTGTCTCTCTTTTGAGATCCCTCCCATCTATTCATTTTCTTTCTGATTGCAATCACTAACTCCAAGAACGTTACGACTTCAGCTGTCGCCTGGATGTCACTGTGATAGCCACCATCTCTCACAACCTCTTGGTCAGAGAAGGATAATACTCCACTTAGTACCGTGACTCTTCTTTTCCTAAACTTAGGAGCTGATTATTATTATTATTTTGCTATTGGGAGCAGAAGCAGGGGCACGATGGCTCAATGGTGAAAGGTGCTGTGCTTGTCAGCTGGAAAGCTGACAGCCTGGGTTCGAGACCCCAGCTCTGCACGATGGGGTGAGCTCCTGTTCCTTGCCCCAGCTCCTGCCAAATTAGCAGTTCGAAAGCAGGCAAATGAGAGTAGATAAATAAGTACCACTTTGATGAGAAGGTAACGGTGTTCTGTATGTCTTTGGCATATAGCCTTGCTGGCCACATGGCCACGGCGTTGACTTTGGACAACACTGGCTCCTTCGGCCAAGAAGTGGAGATGAACACCATGCTCTATATTGGAGAGGGAAAACTTTTATCTCTGGAGGAAGTATTTGACGTGTCTTTTGCTGAAGATGCTTTTCTTTTTCTTGGAGGGAATCTCCAGGTCCCATGGGGGGGGTGTCCTTTTGGGGTGCTGCATCCTTAAAGGAGCAAGTCTCTCACCACACAGTCATGGGCCCCATCTTGACCCTTTTGACCTGTGTGTTCTGACCAAGGCTTCCTGAGACCCTAATTAAGCACACGCTGACTTAAAACAACTCTTGTTTTATTTCAACGCTGGGAATTATGTTCATTCCCAGCCTGTAATGAGTCCCAAACAGTTCCTTGAGATAAGCACCCACCTTTCTCTCCTTTGAATTGCTGCCAACAACTAAAGTGCCGAATGAACTATAAAAAGCCAATGGAAGAACAAAGTCCACACAGAGCTTCAAGGATTAATCCAAACAGAACAAACAACTTTGCTTCCTGCAAAGGTTTCTCTACCTTTGCCTCTCCTTTATACCTTATGGGAGGGGCAATCACCTCCCAGACTTACTCCCAAGTTGCCCCTTTTGTCTCAGCTGCTCTCACCTTCTAGCAGCTCTGTGCACACTGGGAACAGGCTTCCCTGGGTCCTCTGCCTCTCTGCTGCCAGACTCTGGAGGCTCCGGAGTCAGCACATAACTCCCAGATGGTCCTGGCCCCATCTCTATATCAGATGCAGGACCCTCATCCGAGTCCTCTCCAGACTCCTGGACTGGTCCCTGTTCTTCCCCACTATCCAATTCTGGTGTCATCTGCATTGGCTGCCGGCGAACCACAACACTGGGAATTATGTTCATTCCCAGCCTGTAATGAGTCCCAAACAGTCTCCTGCCTTGCCTAGACAAACAGCTTCCTCCAACTGGATTTAGATTCAAGCGATCTAACCTTGAAATTCTGCAGGCCCTGTCTCTTCCTTCTGGGCTGAGATAGGTAGCGGAGTACATCAAACACTGTCTTATTTCACCGGATCAGGAGCTGTAATGGAATTACCTGGAGTGCTACGTCTGACTGCTGCTGACTTCGTTTCGCCAGCGTCTGGCATTAATCTAATTGTTAACTCTAATGCCATTAGTAGTATTATGATTACCCGCATAACATCGCTCAGCTTGGAAGAATAAAGATCAAGTCACCAGGACAAATGGCCGCCGTCTTGCGAAAATACCTCAATTATCAATCATCATTTCTCCATTAAGGTAAGCAATGGAGCTAGGAGGGAAGAGCCAGAGGCAGCAAAACACAGATCCCATTTCCTAACTGGGAGATAAGCGGGGCGATTTGGTAGGCGATTATTAAATATAGACTCATTTGCTTGATGGAGAGAGGAAGGATTCAGGAGCAGTACTCTATACATAGTCCGCTAGCTGGGTACCACATCATGTGTTTATGCCACCGAATTCAGTTCAGCTTGGCACACAAGCTTTTTAAGATCTTGCATTCCATTCATTGAGTGCCATTGGGTTAGCATCAACTCTTAAGGACCATGTAGATGTTCTCCAGGACCCTCAACCCCCTCAACCTGATCCTAAAGAACTCACAACCTTCCCCCCCCCGCCCCATCACCACCATGACTGAATCTATCCTTCTTGTTTCAGGTTGATTCTTTTTCCTCTTTTCTTCCCTTCCATTCATTCAGTCCCACCAAGCTTCTCGGATCTTCCAAAGTGGTCCCACCTTCTTCTCCTGCCTTGCTGGAATCAATTTCCACTGTCACTCTTTCCTCCCAGGTTGGAGCATGCGTGGGTTGTGCAGGGACATGGGTCACTGCCTGAGCTGGCTGCTTGCTGTCTTCTTCTGAAGTGGTTTTGCTACAAATGGAGAAGAAGAGAAGATGTGACATAATTTGGGTGCTTGGTAAATAATATTCTATTCTATTCTGTTCTGTTCTATTCTGTTCTACTCTACTGTACACCTACTGTATTCTATTCATTTCTGTAATTCTATTCTATTCTATTCTATTCTATTCTATTCTATTCTATTCTACCCTACTCTATTCTACCCTACCCTACCCTTCCCTACTCTACTCTACTCTACTCTACTCTACCCTACTCTATTCTATTCTAATCTATTCTATTCTATTCTACCCTACCCTACCCTACCCTACTCTACTCTACTCCCCCACCCTACCCTACCCTACCCCACCCTACCCTACCCTACCCTATTCTATTCTATTCTATTCTATTCTATTCTATTCTATTTATTCTATTCTATTCTATTCTATTCTATTCTATTCTCTCTATTCTATTCTGTTCTACCCTACCCTACCCTTCCGTACCCTATATTGTTTTTCTAGTAAATAGTTTTTGCTGATTTCTACATTCCTTCAATAAGCATTGTACCCTTAACAGATGCCCTGACATTTTCATCTACGTAGCTACATATGGTATCATTTCTACTTCTTGTATGCAACGCCTCCAGCCTATTTTTCATGTAAATTTCCAAAACAAAGATTTTGCACACAACATTTGCCTAGACTTGCTCTCTTGAATGGCATTTTGCCAGATCGGCATTTCAATTTGCAGAACTTCTACCAGCCAAGTATGAAAGATGGCCACAGACCTTCTGTGGTGCTGCCTACGCAACAACATTGGTGGCAGATTTATTTGACCTCCCTGGCGTAATTCATTTCCATCCTTAGAACCATTTATTTTACCTCTCTACCATAACTTATTTCCAGTCCTGGCGTAATTTATTTTACAGCCCTAATATAATTTGCATTGATTGGCAGGCGCTCCCCACGGTTTCAGATTTAAAAAAAAATGTCCTTCCCAACTCAACCTAGAAATGCTGAGCTAAGCTGTGGGTTTTCCTGCATGCAGAGCTGGCCTCTGAACATGAGTGATATTTATTCCCTAATTTATTCAGACCTTTCGGTCTCAGTTCTCCATTGGGGTAAGATAAACAGTTGTATTTTGGGAAGCGAATGAACTCTTTGGGTTTTCCCATACCATTCCTACAGAGAAAGTCCTTCCAAACGCCAACATTTTGTTGTATCAAAGTTCTGAGGTCTCCTCTAAAACTGGATGGATCAAAAAGCAATCGTCCAACCAATTCTTGATGAGAAAATTGCTGCAAATTATTGTTATTATTGTGGTTCACAGCATAGCCGGCCAGATGGTCAGGCTGGATTACCAATTTTGGATTCCTTGACAAAGTAGAGCAAGTGAATGGACCTGCTAAGCTCATGTAGCATGTTGGACATGAGTTTTGTCTCCTTATTTCGGTTTATCTGGATGCAGGAATAGGAAATCTATGAATATTCCTTACTGAGAAACATCCATATATTACCTGGGTCTCTCTCTAGTCTGCCGTGACTGCTTTTTAGTTTTGGGTTTCTATTGATTCCAACTAATCAATTCCATCATTTGCACTTCATTCTCACCACTAGCATTTCAACTCCCTGGAGGTGGTGATTATTATGCATGTTACTATCCAACTGCATTAATGCCTGTTACCAAGTACAGAAGAATAGATCCATGCAGGAATAGAGAAAGGAAAGCAGACTGGGAAAGGAGGAAGAGAAGTGGAGGGAAAGCCCTCAAGAAGCCTGCACAGAAACCAACATGGCCAGGAGCCAACTACTAACTGTCATACGTCTCTGCAGAAGTATCCCCTTTCCATAAATCTCAGCTCATTGTGCTCATTTTCCCTCTTTGTTCTCCTGTACAGATCCTTAAAATGCAGCAATTAATTAGATCAGAAATTGCAACTTCCTTCAGACCAATGTGTTGGGAGAAGAGATAATTGGTGTAACATCATTATATCCTTCAATTGCAAGCATGAAAATGCAACTGACACCTCAGAGCAATTCAGGAAGGAAGGAAGGAAGGAAGGAAGGAAGGAAGGAAGGAAGGGAGGAAGGAGGGGAGGGAGGGAGGGAGGGAGGGAGGGAGGGAGGGAGGGAAGGAGGGAGGAAGGAAGGAAGGAAGGAAGGAAGGAAGGAAGGAAGGAAGGAGAGGAACAAAGGAAGGAAGGAAGGAGGGAAGGACAGATGAAGGAGGAAGGAAGGAAGGAAATGGAAATGGAGGGAGGGAAGGAAGGAAGGAAGGAAGGAAGGAAGGAAGGAAGGAAGGGTCAGATGAAGGAAAGGAAGGAAGGAAGGAAGGAAGGAAGGAAGGAAGGAAGGAAGGAAGGAGATGAGGGAGGGAGGGAGGGAAAGGAAGGAAGGAAGGAAGGAAGGAAGGGAAAGAAGGATGGACAGATGAAGGAGGAAAAGGAAGGAAGGAAGGAAGGAAGGGAGGAGGAAGGAAGGAAGGAAGGAAGGAAGGAAGGAAGGAAGGAAGGAAGGAAGGAAGGAAGGAAGGAAGGAAAAGGAAGGGGAATTATTCGCTGCCCCAAGGTTTTTCTTGAAAGAAGCATTCTCACATTTGCACATGTGGGCAGCACCTCTTTCCAGATTTGAATGCATTTCAGCTCATTGACATCAAAAGCTTTATACAAAGAGGAGAGGATCCAGCTCTTCTAAAGCAAGAGAAGGCACCGTTCTTCTCTTTTTAGTTCCTCTCTGTCCATCCTCCCTCAAAAGAATGCTAACTCCCATTTTCCTTCTCATTCACATAGATGGGCATAGTGGCCCCTTACCAACTGATGTCCCAAAAAGCATTAAAAGCAAAAAAAATACCCCCCCCCCCCCAAAAAATAATGATGTAAGTGATTGGACTCCAAGGTGGACCCTGTTCTTTGGGTAATAATTACAGCTCAACCATTCTCATTGCTCTCTCCAGCCCAGGAGATAAACCTTCTCTTGAGGCAGCTGATTACTGGCTTCCAAAAATGTCTGCTGGATACCACCCACCCACTCCAAGATTTAGCTGGCAGACCCGGGGCCCCTGCTGTCTTCTGGAGCAGAACTGGAGAACCAGATGGTCAGGTGTTTCTTGTCCATCGACCCTCAAGGGTTTAACCTTGCACACACACCCCCGACTCATCCGCCCAGTTGCTGTCCTGGACTGCCATATCTTTGAATGAATGAATGAATGAATTCTTTATTGGCCAAGTGTGATTAGAGACATAAGGAAATTGTCTTAGTGCAAATGCTCTCAGTGTACATAAAAGAAAAGATACGTTCATCAAGAGTCAGGAATCATCAAGTACAACACTTAATGATAGTCATAGGGCACAATAAGAATAGAATAGAACAGAACAGAACAGAACAGAACAGAACAGAACAGAACAGAATAGAATAGAATAGAATAGAATAGAATAGAATAGAATAGAATAGAATAGAATAGAATAGAATAGAATTAGAACAGAAGAAAATGGAATAGAATAGAATTAGGATAGGATAGGATAGGATAGGATAGGATAGGATGGAATGGAATGGAATGGAATGGAATGGAATGGAATGGAATGGAATAGAATAGAATAGAATAGAATAGAATAGAATAGAATAGAATAGAATAGAATAGAATAGAATAGAATAGAATTCTTTATTGGCCAAGTGGGATTGGACACACAAGGAATTTGTCTTGGTGCAAATGCTCTCAGTGCACATAAAAGAAAAAATACATTCGTCAAGAATCATCAAGTACAACACTTAATGATAGTCATAGGGTACAATAAGAATAGAATAGAATGAGAAAGAATAGAATAGAATAGGATAGGATAGGATAGAATAGGATAGGATACGATAGGATAGGATAGAATTCTTTATTGGCCAAGTGTGAATGGACACGCAAGGAATTTGTCTTGGTGCAAATGCTCTCAGTGTACATAAGAGAAGAGATACATTCGTCAAGAGTCAAGAATCATCAGGTACAACACTTAGTGATAGTCATAGGGTCCAATAAGCAATCAAATAATAGTAGGAAACAGTCAATAAAAATCGTTAGGATACAAATTACAAAGTTACAGTCATACAGTCATAGTGGGAGGAGATGGGTGAAAGGAACACTGAAAGCTCCTTGTGTTGCCCTCCCTAACACACACACACACACACACACACACACACACACACACAGGCCCCTCTGCTAGCCATCTTCCCTTTGATCCACTCAGCCCAAAATTGCCTCTTCTCCGGGCAATCAGCCGATGAAAATTTAATGACGGTTTCTTTCAAGCCATTTGATCGTGGCCTCTCGGCTGCCGCACCCACCCACTCACCCGCAGCGGAGAGGCTCTTTTAATGGAACCTGAGGTTGGCCCTCCCGTGATGTGTTAATGAGGTTCTTGCTTGAAGTGGGGGAGAAGTAATAGCTCTCCTGTATCTTCCTAACCTTCCCATCCCACCCAACCCCTCCTTCTTGGTCTCACTTCTATTCTTTCTCTCTCTCTCTCTCTCTCTTTCTCTCTCTCCACCCCTGCTTTTTAAACCGCTCCTTAAGTGTAGCTGCTGGCATTTCCAACTCGTAATTGGCTCCATGTTACTTCAGCCAGCAATTCTCCCTCTAGGTAAAGGCAGACCACCTGATCACGACCCTCCCCCCCCCGCCCTTTCATCTTGGACCCTCCCGCTCTCTATCCCCAAAGAGCCTCCTGCACCACCAGTGCATTAATAATGGATGGTCCCTTGACCCACCGCTCTTTCTAGCTGGATATCGGTAACCCTGAAAAACAAACGGCCAAATCAATTGCAACGGGGTGCTGGCAAAGCAAACAAGCAGGACGAAGCCGTCCTGAAGCGAGCATCAAAAGTTGGAGAAAGCTGCAGGTGAAGATCAACAGGGCTGGCTCAGAAGTTTCTGCTCGTCTCCCTGTCTCTTTGTCTATGAATATTCACAGCCCTCCAGGTCAAGGTAGTTGTCCCAAAGGTGCTTTTTTTTTTTTTTTCAGGAGGCAACTGGACTTTCTGGTTTTTTTTCTTTGAAGACGTTTCGCTTCCCATTCAAGAAGCTTCTTTCAGCTCTGACTGGATGGTGGGGAATGGAAGGATGCGTATTTTCTTGTTTTTCTTTGAAGACATTTTGCTTCTCATCCAAGAAGCTTCTTCTTCTTGGATGAGAAGCAAAAGGTCTTCCAAAAAAAAAAAAAAAAAACCCAGAAAGTCAAGTTGTCTCTTAAAAAAAAGCACCTTTGGGGTCCTTCTCTTTTTCTCTCTAAATCAAAGGAGGGACTTCATCACAAAGACACTGGGAAGACTCTCTTTGACATATTCTTATCTCTGATTTTGCAGGACATGGAGTAACTTGGAAAACAAATTAGGTGCTCTTCAGGAATCTGACTCAGGCTAGAATAGATCCCAGATGCAGATGCTGGCCACCTCCATGCCCGGTTTAGCAAAGGGGGGGGGGAGTCCCAATACGTCATGTGATGACTCTCTTTAATGAGTAGAATTCTTTATTGGCCAAGTGTGATTGGACACACAAGGAATTTGTCTTGGTGCAAATACTCTCAGTGTACATAAAAGAAAAGATACATTCATCAAGAGTCAAGAATCATCAGGTACAACACTTAAGGATAGTCATAGGGTACAATAAGAATAGAAATAGAATAAAAATAGAAATAAAAATAGAATAGAATAGAATAGAATAGAATAGAATAGAATAGAATAGAATAGAATAGAATAGAATAGAATAGAATAGAATTCTTTATTGGCCAAGTGTGATTGAAACACAAGGAATTTGTCTTGGTGCAAATACTCTCAGTGTACATAAAAGAAAAGATACATTCATCAAGAGTCAAGAATCATCAGGTACAACACTTAAGGATAGTCATAGGGTACAATAAGAATAGAAATAGAATAAAAATAGAAATAAAAATAGAATAGAATAGAATAGAATAGAATAGAATAGAATAGAATAGAATAGAATAGAATAGAATAGAATAGAATAGAATAGAATTCTTTATTGGCCAAGTGTGATTGGAAACACAAGGAATTTGTCTTGGTGCAAATGCTCTCAGTGTACATAAAAGAAAAGATACCTCCGTCAAGAGTCAAGAATCATCAGGTACAATACTTAATGATAGTCATAGGGTACAATAATTAATCCAATGAGCCGCATTACCTTCTTGACTTGCTCTCAGATGTTTTGGGGAATAGATTGACCCTTCTCTTCTCTGTGACAGCCCCCTAATATTGGAAGATTGGTATCAGGTCTACCTATCATATCCTGCCGAACCTAACAGTTTGAAAGCAGGCAAATGCAAGTAGATAAATAGGTACCACATCGATGGGAAGGTAACAGCTTTCTGTGCACCTTAGACGTGCTGGCACACAACCACAGAAAATGTCTTCACACAATGCTGGCCAAGAAATGGCCAAGAAACGGAGACAAACATCACAATCTAGAGTTGGACACAACTGGACAGGGAAAACCTTACCTTTCCTTTGCTATCGTGTCACCCACCTAGTCTTTCTCTTCATTAGAAACACCCAGTTCCTCCAGTTTCATCTTGTGAACACATAGGTACCCTTAATTGGACTGCAACTGTTCTCCAAAGAGTGAAAGAGATGAGCCAATCAGTTCGCAGCGGAGATGTGGAGCCCAAGGAAACGATATTCCAAAACTGGCGATAGAATCTATGCCTAAAGCGAACCCAACAAAACATGCATAGCCTTACAAACACACACACACACACACACACACACACACACACACACACACACAAAAAAAACAAACGCTTAATTGCAACCACTAAAAGCCAGAACCCGATACATGTATTGATTTTGCTCCTCTTGTGACAGCGAAGAGATGGTGCCGATTGGCTGAGTGCCGAAAAGCTGAGCATGAAATGCTCAATTGCTCAGCCAACTAAGCCCAGATTCTGATGGGGAGGAAAAAACATCCCTTTGACCCAGAACTAAAAATTCTCGGAAGGCTTTTTGGGGAGCAACCCAAATCCGTAGTGCTCACACAAGGACTGCACCAATTGAGCTGGTGCGTGTGTCTGTGTGTGTCTGTCTGTCTGTGTGTGTGTGTGTGTGTGTGCTAGGTGGGGGAGAATATGGACTTTCATGTGAAACTGGAATTAAACCAAAAAGAAATTGCTTAAAACCAACTAGGAGTGTTCTCACTGGCTCCTTCACACCACCACCTGCCTGTCCTTCCCAAGGTGAACCCAGGAAGGTGTCTACAGGATGCTTTTTGACAAGGCTGTGCTCCAAAGGCTATTATTTAATTCTGACCACTCCATTAAAACTCATGCACACCTGCTCCTTTCCTTTCCATTCTTTCCTTTCCTTTCTTTCCTTTCTTTCCTTTCTTTCCTTTCTTTTCTTTTCTTTTCTTTTCTTTTCTTTTCTTTTCCTTTCTTTTCTTTTCTTTTCCTTTCCTTTCCTTTCTCCTTTCCTTTCCTTTCCACTCCTCTCCACTCCTCTCCTTTCCTTTCCTTTCCTTTCCTTTCTTTTCCTTTCTCCTTTCCTTTCCTTTCCTCTTTCCTTTCCTTTCTCCTTTTCTTTCCTTTCTCCTTTCCATTCTTTTCTTTCCTTTCTTTCCATTCTTTCCTTTCCTTTCTTTCCTTTCTCCTTTCCTTTCCTTTCTTTCCTTTCTTTCCTTTCTTTCCTTTCTTTTCTTTTCTTTTCCTTTCCTTTCTTTTCTTTTCCTTTCCTTTCTTTTCTTTTCCTTTCCTTTCTCCTTACCTTTCCTTTCCTTTCCTTTCCTCTCCTCTCCTCTCCTTTCCTTTCCTCTTTCCTTTCCTTTCCTTTCTCTTTTCCTTCTCTCCCCTCCTCTGCTTTCTATTCCTTTCTATTCCCCAACTTTCTCTCAAACCTCTATCTCCCTTCATATTTTGCATTACCTGTGCTCCGCATCTTAGTCCAACAAAGATGATTCACCTCTGATGGAGAAATGTAATTTGGGGGAGGGGGCACTCCTGTTCTAGACCCCACACCTAAACTGTGTCCTATTATCACCGAAGGTCCCCTGAACCTTCTAAATTCTCCCAGGCCTCCAAGTTAGGCTTCGTTCCTTTCTCCCGCATTCGTTTTCTGTTCACGCTCAGCTTTGGTAGAAGGTCACTGCTGCCTTTTCTCCCACACCCTCCTTCCACAGAGAAGGCAAAAGGTAGGCGAGTCATTTCTCGTTCCAGGGGAATGTGAACAGCTGCCTGGTGCCAACTATTACAACCAGCCAAATGCTGTCGAGACCACAGGCATTTGCCCTGAATGAAAATGAAGATAGGCAGGGACTGGAAAGAAAAAACATCTGTAAACTGAAAGCTAGAAACCCAAGGGTACAATTTAGAAGAAGAGAATAACAGCATTGGAAGGGACCTTGGAGGTCTTCCAGTCCAACCCTTGCTCAGGCAGGAAACCTTATACCATTTCAGACAAATGGTTGTCCAATCTCTTTTTGAAAACCTCCACCTACAACTTCTGGAGGGCCAGTTGTTCCACTGATTCATTGTTCTAACTGTCAGGAAATTTCTCCTTAGTTCTAAGTTGCTTCTTTTCCTTGATTACTTTCCACCCATTGTCTTCTTGTCCTGCCTTCAGGTGCTTTGGAGATACCTCTTCTTTGTGGCAGCCTCTGTCATGCCCCTGTTGGAGTCTGACTCCGAGGGAGAGGAGGAACAGCTGACGGAGTGGGAGCGTGGCTCTGGTGGCTGTGGAGGAAACTGGGAAAGGGCACAGTCTGGCTGGGCATTCAGAGGAGGACCTGGGCCCACCCCCTCTTCATCGCAGGGAGGAACAGAGAAGGGAGCAACGTGGGTTATGGGGGAGGAAAAGGCCCTGATTCCTTTCATTAGCTGCAGCTGGGAAAACAGGATAAAGAGGGTGTTTGCGCACAGCACCTTGTGCATTATCTTTGTTTGCAACGTCTTAACTGGGTTCTGGCGTCCTCCCGACTTTGTGTGTTTCGTTATTTTTTTGAAAGTCTGCAATTCCTTATCCTGCCCTGTCTTGTTAATTGCCGCAGTGTGGTTTGTATTGGTTTTTATTTATAATTTATAGGTACTTTGGGTTCAGACTGAATTTCTTCCCTTTAAAAACTGTTCTTGGGAGAGTTTTTTTTCTCCAGCCGATGATAACTGAACATTAGGGGCCAAGTTGGAGGAATTAAAGGGATTTACCTACTTTTGTGACTTTGTTGCTTTTGTGCCAGTCTCTGAGATATTGAAACACTGCTATCAATCACCTCTGGTCCTTTTCATTAGACTAGACATACCCAATTCCTGTAACCCAATTCCTTCGTACGTTTTAGCCTGCAGTCCCCTAATCATCTTTGTTGCTTTTCTCTGTTGCTCTTTCTGGACTGCTGGTCTCCATTTAATTCTTAAATTGCTATTCTACATCTTCAATTTGGGGGGCATTTGAAATCCACAGTGAAAAACGTTTGCTATGGAAATGTTGTGCAACTTTAGAGCCACCCGGTTTAGTCAACCAACCCAAGAGCCAAAAGTTATTTCATGGTCAAAAGCAAATGGTATGATATTCAATCAGGTTGCTACTGCAGCCAAAGCAAGGATCAGAAATGGAATCTTCTATCCCAGAGAAATGTTCCTCTAACCTTTATGAAGAACAACGGAAGAAAAAGGCACAAGATTCAACATTTACGAATGGAGCTCGCGTTTAGGACACAGCAATTCATTGTTTTGTAGAACAGGGGTCTCCAACCTTGGCAACTTTAAGACTTGTGGACTTCAACTCCCAGAATTCCTCAGCCAGCTTTGCTGGCTGAGGAATTCTGGGAGTTGAAGTCCACAAGTCTTAAAGTTGCCAAGGTTGAGACCCCTGTAAGCGTATGCAAAGCTTAAAAGGACGAAAGGAAACAATTTGCGGCTTGCCCCTCTGCCTATCATAAATAAATGGGGTTTTCCTTCTCAACAGAATTCGGCCTCCACACGCTGAGCAGAAGGGACTCATCCAATGCAAAAACACAAAAATTTGCAAGCCAAAGCTAAAATTTGATGAAACCTTGCACCATTGTTATCCTTATTTTGTGCAAACACACTGCTCAAAGCTTACGGTGATGATTGCGATTGTCATTGCAGTTGTGGATTTCCCCATCTCTGGAATCAAATCAGGCTGAAATGCAAAATTGAAATCTCTCTCTCTCCCCCACCTCTCTCTTTGTGTGTGTGTGGGAGGGCACACCCATGGAAACACATACCCTTGCATCATAAGATGCTCTGATAGTCAGATTCAGGCACTTGGTGCATGCTATTATTTATATATACCATTTGCAAAAAAAAAAAGATATTTGCACAGTGTTTACCTGCCAGCAACTAGCTGGGCTATGCCACCATCACTACTAACAATAACAACAACACAAAACTCCCATCCTTCTGTGCAAAAACTACGCAAACAAACGGAAAGCAAAAAATAAGAGAACAGAATGAAAAAGCATACTAAAGAATGAACACATGGATGGTTCCCTTTGATTAGGAACCAATGTATAAACAATCAGGAGCGCATTAAGAATTAATCAGATACTAACCAGGTGCCTTTAACATCCGATCTTAACATAATCTTTAATAGCTCCAGCAACTGCCTGCTGCATATTTAGAAAGCAATTTTCAAAGGCCCATCGAGCTAATTGCAAAGGTCTTTGTGAAGTCACCTCTTGGATCGTTCATCTTCTGTTTGATCACCGAGAAAATACATTTGTTTTTCTTGTCTTGTCTTGCTTTTTTTTAAAAAAAAGCTGATAGGGCAATTTCACGGATTTTTTTTTCCTTCTGAAACTCACTTCATTTTCGTACAACAATGTTTGTCTGGGCAAGATTTTGAGGGACAAGGGATAAAAGAGTCTCCTGTGAATCGGTGATGTCAGGTTACAGAAAGGGTGGAGTTATGGCACCCAGATGGTAGATAGGGACAATTGTCTAAAATTTAAGCCTAAATAAGTGGGAGATGTTGGGTGAAGGGGAAGGACATGAATTTATCACTGAAAAGCAAGGCACGTTGTTTTTCTGACACATCCACTTTCTGATTTGACCATATCCAGGTTTCCTTTTGAAATGTTGAGCTTCCTTTAAGATGTCCTCATAGGATTTCTTGGATGTTGTTAGGTATAACATTGATACCAAATATGGTTTGGGTGAATAAATATATAAAACTTAGATATCATGGTTTAAGTGCTTATCACTTTAAGCACAATGCAGCAGGCAATTAGCCGATTAAGGGTGCGGTTAGAAGTTACAATATAAGGAAGCATTAGAAGCTGGTCTGTAACTGTTACTGTGTGTTGCTGCGACTAACTGTGATTACTGACTGTGAGTGCCTGTGACTGAACTGTTATTGTTTGCTGATTTACTGCGTAATTCTACTGAATATCCAGCGTTTGTTTCTCTGGAGAGTGAAACCGGAGGAGGAGAAGATATCTTTATCGGCTGATAAAGATATTGCAAGGACTCTTAACTTGGACTATACTAGTGAGTCTTAATGGATAGAAATACTGTGAATGACTTAATGGACTGAATGACAATGATTAAACTCTAACTGGATTAAAAACTATTTAAACTACAAACAGTGTTTGTGTTCAGTGTGTGTATACTCTGGGGCCCTTCCTGGCTTGACTACTGCTGCAATACTCTTCTAGGGGTTAATCCCCAAACCCTAACATTGGTTATGGGCCCAGCAGCATAGTCTAACTAACCAGGATATAGCAGAGAGAGTTGGTGTGAGTTGCACATTACTGTAAAAACAAACTGTTTTAATTAGTTTAAAATAGTCAAAATATCTGAAGAGCAATGGCACAAGTAAATTTGTCACAACTGTCCATGATATCCAGGCTGGATGGAACAAACTATGTTTCATGGTCAATGAAATGTAGTTTACTTCTACGCAGAGAAGGTTTGTGGGACATTATAGCAAACCCACCAGATGTGAGTAGATGGGATCCTGCTGATGATGATGATAACGAAAAGTTACAAGACTTTAAACTGAAGAATGAGCAGGCTTTATGCATCATAGGACTGACTCTCTGTGATCAGCAGCTTGTCCATATTCGTGGAGAAGAAAATGCTGCAAACTGCTGGGAGAACCTCAGGAAGATTTATGTTCGGGACAGTGTAGGAGCACATATAAATCTTACACGGAAGCTTTTTCGACGCATCTTCAGAGGAATGGAGATATGTTAGTTCATTTAAACTGTATGAAGAGCATTTTTCAAGATTTGCAAGAAAAAGAGCTTATATTTAATGAACTGCAACAAGTCTACATAATATTATCTTCATTAGATCAAAGCTATGATGACTATGTGACTTCGTTGGAAGTATTGCCAAAAGAAAGCCTCTCATTAACCGAGATTACAGGCAGGCTACTAGAAGAAGCCAGAAGAAGGCGTGAGCGTGACGAGCTGAGAGAAGATAAGAAAGAAGAGAAATTATCTTCAAAGCTTGAAAGAAACCAGCAAACCAAAGTAAAGCACCCGGAAGAAGAGAATTTATCTTCAACGGCATACACAATTAAAAAGTGTTTTAATTGTGGAGGCAGAGGACATTTGGCAAGATTCTGCAAAAAGAGAAAAAGCCAGAATGTAAAAAAGCCAAAGAAAGCATTTGAACTAGCCACGTTTAGCAACTCTGATGTGAAGAATAATTTATGGGTGGTTGACAGTGGCGCATCCCACTGCATCACAAGAGATAAGACAAAATTTATAAAAATGTCTACAAGTTCTCAACATATATCTCTTGCTAACGGCTGGAACCTGAAAGCGAAAGGTCAAGGTTTTGCACGTTGTCCGTACATAAACCAGGATATAAAAATGTTGTATGTACCGCAACTAAAGTTTAATTTGCTTTCAGTAAGGGTATTAGATAAATTAGGTTATGTAATTACTTTTAAGGATAATAATTGCATAATTGAAAAAGATAACAAAAGGGTAACTGCAGCTTTAAATGGAACATTATATGTCTTAGATAATAGTAAGAAAGGGGAGGCTCAAACTGTATTTAATAATATAAAGCCTCATGATGAATGTATCCATTTATTGCATAGGCGTTTGGGGCATGTAAATTTTAAAATGCTAAAACGTACAGTTGAGTTATCTGAAGGAATAAGGTTAAAACCTTGTGATAAATATTTGCGTTGTAATGTTTGCTGTGAAGATAAGACCAAAGTATTGCCTGCAAATAGGCTAAATGGTTTCAAAACAAAAGAACCTTTAGAAGTAGTATTTGCAGACATAATAGGTCCAAAAGAAACCCAGTATGGGGGTGCTAGATATATACTGAGCATTATGGACCATTATTCTAGATATGGGTTTTGCTATTTAATGAAAAGCAAAACTGAAACATATCAACATTTTTTCAATTGGCTTAGGTTTGCTGAAAGAAAGTCTAAACGTCAACTGATAACCCTGGTGACAGATAATGGCACGGAATTTATTAATAACAAATTCCAGAACAGACTTAAGGTAGCTGGAATAGAGCATAAGAAGTCTGCTCCATACAGGCCAGAACATAACGCTTTTATTGAAAGAAGAGGCCAAACACTACAGGCAATGGTTAGAACAATGTTAAATGATTCTGGGTTACCTGATTCTTTGTGGGGGAGGCTACAATGTGTGCTAATAACATATTGAACAACGTTGTTAATACAACAACAGGTGAAATACCATTCACCAGATGGCATGGCAGGAAACCTGACCTAAGTTACCTGCACACATTTGGTGCACCAGCATGGGTGCATATTCCTGCACAAATCAGAAAAAAAGGGCAACATAGAGCTAAAAGATTTTTCTTCGTTGGTTATCAGGCAAACCATAGGGCATATAGATTTTGGGAGAAAGGCACATCGAAAGTGTTATGTAGTGCTAGTGCCCAATTTCTAGAACATGAAGGATGGGAGAAATTAGAACAGGATGCCAATAAAGATGTAATTATTGAATCCTATAGAAATCCCATTAGTTATCCCTGTAACTTTAAAAATAAAGTAAAGAGACAAATACAGGATGAAATAGTGCCCATAAAGGAAGAAACAGATTCAATAGCTGAACAGGATGAGGAAGATGAACAGGTAGTAGTTCAACAAAGTCCTCCTGTAAGCCCTGTAATTCCCAGAAGAACTACACGTATATCTAGACCGCCTGATAGGTACCAGGCTAACACAGTGTGCCAGATTAATCAAGTTCCTAATTCTGTTGAAGAAATTAAAAAGTATCCTAATAAGGAAAAAGAAAAATGGTATGCAGCAATGAATAAGGAACTGAAATCATTAAGTGATATGAAGGTGTATGAAAATGCCAAATTACCTGCAGGAAAGAAATCCATTGGCTGCAAATGGATATTTAAGGTAAAAATAGATAAAGATGGTAATTTAATCCATAAGGCAAGGTTAGTAGCCCAAGGTTTTAGGCAGAATGCTAATGACTACGATGAGGTGTTTGCACCTAGTCTTAAGGCAGCAACCTTGAGAGCAGCTTTAGTGTGGGCAGCTAGTAAAAACTATATAGTTAACCATTTAGATGTGGAAACTGCTTACTTGCACGCCCCATTAAAACATATTATTTATATGAAAAAACCTGTTGGTATTAAAAGTGAAAATAAGGATAATAATGATTGTTGGTTGTTAAAGAAAAGCCTCTATGGTCTTAAACAATCAGGCTATGAATGGAACCAGTATATTGTAAAGGAACTAGACAATATAGGATTTAAAAGATGGTTTAGCGATCCATGTCTGTTTAAGAGGGAGACAAATGGGAAAGTATCATTATTATTACTATTCACAGATGACATTGCATTGATAACTGAAACTAATGATGAAGCAAATAAAATAATAGCATCATTAGGAAAGAGAATAAAGATCAAGCAATTAGGGAGATAAAGAAGTATCTCGGTTTGAATATAAAGAAAACACGGAAAGGTTTTAAGATATCTCAGGAAGATAAGATAAGCAAATTACTAAAAGATTACAAGATGGAGCTTTGTAAGCCAGCTAAGACTCCAATGAGTCAGGAGTTTAGCAACACTGATGTACAAAGCCCTGAGTTTGATAAGGTGATTTATCAATCTTTAATTGGTAGTTTGAGTTATATTAGTAATTGGTCTAGACCAGATATATCGTACTGCGTGAATCAGTTGGCTAGATTCAATTCTGCACCATGTGAAAGACACTGGATTGCAGCTAAGAGGATATTAAGATATCTTAAAAAGACAATGAATTATTCATTGTATTTAGAACCAAAGGGTGATTTAATTCTGTGTGCATATGCAGATGCTAGCTTTGCATCAGAAAGAGACACTAGAAAGTCGACTTCAGGAACAGCCATAATGCTGGGTAAGACATTAATAGGCTGGAAGTCAATAAGACAACAGCATATAAGTTTGTCTACTATGGAGGCAGAATTCTCCTGTTTATCATTGTTATGTACAGAATTAATAATGTATAAACAAATGTTAATTGATATAGGTATAACTGTAGATTATCCTATAATTATACATGAAGATAATCAGGCAGCAATTCAAATGGCCACAAATATTGGAGTAAAAACAAGGAGCAAGCATACAGATCTAAGATACCTAAACGTGAGACAATCTGTAAGAAGTAAGATGATTCAGCTAGAGTACTGTATGTCGGAGGAAAATTTAGCTGATAATTTTACTAAAGCCCAAGGTGCCAGTAAGCACCAGGAGAGTTGTGAAAAATATGGGATTAGATTGTAAAGGTATTATATATTTATTTCACCCAAAAGGGAGTATGTTAGGTATAACATTGATACCAAATATGGTTTGGGTGAATAAATATATAAAACTTAGATATCATGGTTTAAGTGCTTATCACTTTAAGCACAATGCAGCAGGCAATTAGCCGATTAAGGGTGCGGTTAGAAGTTACAATATAAGGAAGCATTAGAAGCTGGTCTGTAACTGTTACTGTGTGTTGCTGCGACTAACTGTGATTACTGACTGTGAGTGCCTGTGACTGAACTGTTATTGTTTGCTGATTTACTGCGTAATTCTACTGAATATTCAGCGTTTGTTTCTCTGGAGAGTGAAACCGGAGGAGGAGAAGATATCTTTATCGGCTGATAAAGATATTGCAAGGACTCTTAACTTGGACTATACTAGTGAGTCTTAATGGATAGAAATACTGTGAATGACTTAATGGACTGAATGACAATGATTAAACTCTAACTGGATTAAAAACTATTTAAACTACAAACAGTGTTTGTGTTCAGTGTGTGTATACTCTGGGGCCCTTCCTGGCTTGACTACTGCTGCAATACTCTTCTAGGGGTTAATCCCCAAACCCTAACAGATGTGATGTGTCTGACTTAATCTGTAAGATTTCCATGCAGCTTGTCAACCCAGAAAACTAGCACTAATGTTATCTAGTATAGGTAATAATGAAACCTCTGCAAGAAAACAAGCGAGTTCAGAGAACACCAAGGACCCCTTTATGTCAATTCTGAGTTACAAATATTGGTACCAGAAAACTAGTGTTTGGTTATCTGCCCTTGAGATGTTCAACTCAGAGTTACACTTAGGTTAAACATGGACCCACAGCCAGCTGAGATATTGGTTCAGGGGCATTGTTCAATGCCCTTGAGTTATGAAGATCACTTCTTGACATTTATTGAGTCTTACCCAACATTCCTTTGGAAGTTAATGCTTGAAATGCTCACTCTCATTGGAAGTGAGGAAGGAAATGGGTGAGCAAACTCATTTATTTGAGGGAGGGAGTGAACATCTTCAGAACCTTGGCTTCACTGACTAAGGATATCCACTAGATCTTTCCAAATAGGAAGGAACTGAAGACTCCTTCAGTTTTTCTTGAAGAAACTTCCCAGTGTTCAGGTGTCTTTCCTCATCTTTGCAGACCTTCAGTCCTGACTCCTAATTTAGTTTGATTCCACTTACTAAGGGATCTTTCCAAATAAGAAAAAAAACTGATGATTCCTTCCATTTTCCTTGAAGAAAGAGCTTAGGTGTCTTTCCACATTTTTATAATCCTTTCATCCTTGATGTGTTTATTTTTTGGGGTGTGTGTGTGTGTGTTTTGGCTGCTCTTTGGTTCCTGGTTATTTTTTTGGCTGTGACGTCTGCCTTGTTGCCTATCCAGTTATCTTGTTACCCTTTTTTTGAACTATTACCATCTGGCAGACCGTACAGGATAATAACAATAAGGACAAATAGGCTGAAAAACAGCTTCTATCCCAGGGCAGGAGCTCTGTTGAATTCTACTGTAGAGTGCAATATTAATGCAATATCAGGGGTTTTCAATTCAATGTATAGAACAGAGGTCTCCAAACTTGGCAACTTAAAGACTTGTGGACTTCAACTCCCAGCATCCCTGAGGTAATATGACTGGAGGAGGAAATTGTGTTTATTTTCATAGTCATCATGTACACTGAAGATGATATTTAATTGCATTGTATGAGGTGCAGTGACAATAAAGTGAACTAAAACTAAAACCTATTTCCTGTTCACCAGATTCAATTCAGCTGGCTTCCCACAACAGAGCCCAGACACTATGAACATCAAGGATGCTGAATGCTTGTTCAAGGCACTACTAAAAGACACCAGGACCAAAAGCAAAGCAGCTTGTTTCATTCCTGTAGCCTTTTTTTTTTTTTTTTTTTAAAGATGAAACAGTAAGGAAGCCGAGAGAGAAAGGTCTACCAGTGAAGGAGCGTGAGTCCTTCCAGATCTCCTGCATTCCTTCCTTGGCGCCTGTCTCAAACCATTTATACAATTATGACATTTGTCACTAGAGCCGTGGGGGTGGAAGGGTTGGAAATTGCATTTGAACAAAAATCACAGGAAATTGGGTAGGAAAGCGGAGCTCTCCGAAGGCAGAGCTTCTCGCCATCCAGGCCTTGCCTCCAGGCACAAATGACATTCCAAACAGCAGTCGAGCGACAATGTGCGAGGTTAAAATGAACCGTACTCCAAAGAAAATCACTTCCTGCTTTCGTCCCTGTCTGTTCTGTTCCTAGGCGTCCTCAAAAAGCACTAAGTCAATTCTGAATCCTGGCAAAAAAAAAACCTATTTTATTACATTAATATGAATTTATTTCACTCACAGCCAGCCAACAGCTTGGCAAATAGTCTTGCAAAGGTAGACTAATGAGCTCGTACCTTTATCAAACCTGAAACGCTGCCCGGTAAATAGTTCCACACTCAATGCTGGCAGGGAAGGCCTGGGTCACACAAACAAATCTCACGAGGCTGAAACAAACAAATGACTAAACGAGAGAGTTGTTTCCTGCAAAAGCCCCCCTCCCTTTTTGCTTCTCTTTTAAAACTGATGGGAGGGGCCATTCATCGTCCACCTGTGGCCTTACTCCCACATCGACCCTGAGTTCTTAATTGCTCCTTCCTTTTGTCAGTTCTGCATGTGTGCAGGCTGGGAACCGGTTCCAGAAGCTCCCCTGCCTCACTGCTGTCCGAGCCCAAAGGCAGCTGATGACTGCCAGACTGCCTTGGCCCCATCTTTGCCTCTGATGTAGAGCCCTCATCCGAGCCTTCCTCAGCCTCCAAAACTGGCCCGGGTTCCTCCCCAACCTCCTCACTACTGTGCGACTCCACTGCCAGCTCTGCCAGCTGCCGGCAGGCCACAATACTGTCCGTGCAGAGCAAACCCAAGAAATGACGCATTTTCCTCCCTTCTCCTCAGCTACGTTCTAGAAGCAGCAGAGATGGATTTAATAGGGTTCAAACCTGTGTCTGCCACAAGCTTAATAAAGCTAGTCCTTGACGTATGACCACAGTTGAGCCAAAAACTTCTGTTGCTAAGTGAGACAGTTGCTAAGTGAATTTTGCCTCATTTTATTACCTTTCTTGCCACAGGTATGAAATAAATCCCCTTGGTTGTTAAGTTAGTAACATGGTTGCTAAGTGAATCTGACTTCCCCATTGAGTTTGCTTGTCAGAAAGTCGCAAAAGGAGATGCCATGATGGTAGGACACTGCAATGGTTCTAAACACACGCCAGTTGTCAAGCACTTGAATTTTGACATGGGGATGCTGCAATGGTCATAAGAATGAAAAATGGTCATAAATCAAGCTTTGGGAAAGGTTAGGAAAAAAAATATTTTGAATCTGAACTGGGGATATGGAACTCCGAACTTGGATTCTGTAGGAGAAGAACAGGCAGAGATGGAGGGGGGAGTTAAGCAAGTCATCAGCCCGGAATCATTATGTTCTCACAAATGGTCTAAATCCAATCCCTCTTGAATACTGTTGTTAACCGTTATCTGGTGCCAATTATAGTACTGAACTTTAGTTGACTAGATTCCTGTGTGTAGGCTTGATCAAAAAATTTTCTGAACTGCAACACAACTTATGGTCCTGATCCTTTGCGCCCCGACAGGTCTCATCTATCTTCCTCGAGGCTGTTGCAACCATTGCGTTCCTCCTGCTGAGCCTTGCAACAAGATTCCATCACACAGCCCATATTTCACCACGGCAACCCAAGCTGGGATCGTGCTTCCCACCCCACCTGAGGTCGAAAGGGCAGAGAGGAACCCAGGTAGCCCCTCCCCCATAGGAGGTTTGCAGGGGGCAATTGTGAAATAGTCACGCAGGATGCACCAGGTGTGTTCTTCAAAGACATCTATTTTAGTAACCATGGTGAAGATAGCCAGGCGGAAGGATCTCCGTGGTTGATTTGAAAGGATGCTGATTTGAGCTCCAGGAGTAAGAAACGGGGCATTAAGAGAAGCATCGCCAAGGCAAACGGTGGCCTAGCAATGGCCTTGGGAAAGCAGAACCTTCTAATGAGTCAGTTGCTAGGCATCTGCTGTTAGCAACGGGTCCTTCTAAGCTGTATAAGCAGGAGGAATTAGCAAGATGCTAATGATGGGTGGGAAGTGGGAACAAAGCTTCTCTCTGGAGGCTAAAGATGAAACTGGTGAAGGGAGAGAGGAAGACGAAGAGAAAGAGAAAGGAGAGAGAGAGAGAAAGGGAAAGAGGGAGGGAAGGAGGAAGAGAAAGAGGGAGGGAGAGACTCTTAAAATAGCCCCTTTTAAAAGCTTCCATCCTGCTCACCCACAGAAACTGGAGCGTTGATTTATTTATCAATGATATTTGTTTTCTTTCCCGACAAGAAAAGCCGATTAAAGATCTATGAATAATAGAAGAACAGATGATCCTTTGGACTGGAAGTAAACTTCGAATAGGAGGGCCAGAATGAAACCTCTATACATCTTTAAACCTCTAAATATTTAGAAGGAAGGAAGACAAGAAGGATGAATGCTACGATCACCCACAGATTCATGAGATAGCCATCCGATGGGGAGAGAAACCTGGAAAGGTGCCAGCTTTTATAGCCAAGCCAAGGCTGTTGATCACAACGTTGGCGCAGACAATTCTTTGAATCCATGGTTGACCGGTGGGTTCTTGAGAGTTGAAGCCTTCAAGGTTGGACACCCTGGGATGTAGAAGGAGACGTATGTCCCTTTGTGGTTGAAGATGAAGACGTTAAAAGCCTCTAAGATGTAATGATTTGAGGCAGCCAGCTCCAAAAAGCCATCTCTCTTCTACGTCTCTGAACGATTTCCCTTCTCAAACAGCTGCTCCAGCCAACCAGGCAGTATATTTACTCGTTCAACAGTACAGATTTACAGAAGCTTCAGGCAAACCCTGAGGCTTAATGAGACAGGATTCCCAGAGGGTTGGTAGCTTTTGAAGCAACCTTTCCAGTGCTTTCTTTGACCTGCAACCAACTTGCCTTTTCTCACGGGGTCTCTTCACCCCCAAGGACAAGCCACCACCTGATTTCTACAGCCTGAAACTGTCCAAAGTTCAAAGAAGGCCATTCCCTTCTCTTTATTTCACCCAGATCTTAAGCCAAGACTATTTCAATGTATTTATAACCCAACTTTCCATGTGAAGATTAGTTTTCTGAACAACTTGACTTGATAAGGTGAAGGGTCTTTGGGGCTCCCACAGCTCAGTTGTTTTCCTGTAGATGTTTCATAACCCAACTAGGTATCATCATACTTGATTATCTAATTGGGTAATGAAACATCTGGGAGAGAACAGCCAAGTTCAGAGAGCACCAAGGAACCCTGCAGATTAACTATGAGCTGGAAATATTCTCTTCTATTGGTTTTATAAGGGTCAGAGAAGTAAACAGAAAAAAACATTTGGTGGAATGTGAAAATAACCAGTATGACACTCTGAGGCTGGGAAGAAGGAGATGGAGAAGAAGAAGAAAAGAAGAGGAAGGAGGAAGAGGAAGAGGAGAAGGAGGAGGAGGAGGAGAAGGAGGAGGAGGAGGAGGAGGAGGAGGAGGAGGAGGAGGAGGAGGAGGAGGAGGGGAGGAGGAGAGGAGAGAGAAGGAGAAGAAGAGAAGAAGAAGAAGAAGAAGAAGAAGAAGAAGAAGAAGAAGAAGAAGAAGAAGAAGAAGAAGAAGAAGAAGAAGAAGAAGAGGAGGAGGAGGAGGAGGAGAGGAGGAGGAGGAGGAGGAGGAGGAGGAGGAGGAGGAGGAGGAGGAGGAAAGAGGAAGGAGAAGGAGGAGAAGAGGAGGAGAGGAGGAGGAGGAGGAAAAAGAAGAAAAAGAGGAGGAGGAGGAGGTGGCTGTCATCAGCCCCCAAAGGACAAATGACCACATTCCCATTTTGTCACCGCACCCTCCAGGGTCTCTTGCCCTTTCTCAAAATGTCCAGCGTGGTTTCCCAGCAAACAAGCAAGCAAACAAACAAACAAAATCTTTCTTCTCCTTAATTACTTCAGAATGTGGTCAGACCTCCTGTGCTTTTTGTAGCCTCCCAGCCCGGCCAAAGAACTGACGTATTTCTCTTTTGTGTTGTCTTTCAGGAGAAGAGAATAATACATTGAATCCCACTTCTGGCTAGATTACGCTTTTCTGGCTGGGTGCATTTATTTACGATTGAGATAGAACGTCCGTCCAACACTTTTGCTTATCCCTCTGCAGATCATTAAATCTCTCCTACACGAAAACCTCCGGATCGGTAGATAGAGGCGGGGGTAAAAGATGTTTTTCTGCCGTAAATGCAAAATCCAGTGTTTGTTTTTTTGTTTTTCGCCTTCCTGGGAGGAAGGCTGCCACTCCTGGGCTTTGGGACCTCACCTCTGAAGTCTGAAGGAGCTTTACAAACTGTTGGGGTTCTACAGAACCAGGCTCCACTAGCCTCCCTCTTGCTCTCAAGAGGCTTCCTTCTGATCCTAAACCCACTCAGCAATGCCTTTTCAATTAATCAGGCAGCCCACACAGCCAGGCTATAATTAAGTCCCATGGTGCACTGATTAGATACCCTGTGGAGGGGAAACTCTGGGCAGCTCTGCTTTATTTATTCAATGCAAAAAAATGTAGAATGTTGAAAGCTCCTGGATGCTCCAGCATCCAATGTTTCTCTCGCTGACTTTGGAAAGCAAATCAGAGAGACCCCTTTGTAATCTCCGATTGTGGGAATTGTCAATGACTACTTCAGCTTCAACCACAACAACACAAGAGTAAACAATAGATACAAACTCAAGGTTAATTGCACCAAACTTGATTGCAGGAAATACGACTTCAGCCACAGAGGGGTCAATGTCTGGAATACTCTACCTGACTTTGTGGTTTCTTCCCCAACCCCCAAAAACTTTAACCTTAGACTGTCTACTATGGACCTTACCCCTTTCCTAAGAGGTCTGTAGGGGGCGTGCATAAGCGCACCAACGTGCCTACCGTCCCTGTCCTATTTCTTTTATTTTTCTTATATGTATCCATGTATTCATAACTATGTTTATATTTATACCTATTATCTTGTAAGCGATTGACAAATCAAATAAATAAATAAAATGAAATAAATTGTGCCATGGGGTCTTGCCTGCCCACAACTCATCCCGGCTGTCAATACAGGGGTGGGGTGGCTTTTGTTCAAATACACCTTGGACAAGAGTCTAAATCATTTGTTCCTTCCTCTTTTTTTTTTACTCATCGAACTTAGAATGTGTTTGTAAACAACCAGAGACCACACTGGGGTATTAGGAAAGGTATTGTGGGTTAAGAGACCATGGATACTGAATTTACAACTCATCTCACTGTTTATATTCAAGGAGAAACTGACAGGTCTGATGATCAGGTTTGGTCCACAGAAAAACCAGAAGCATTGAAACCCCAGACAGAACCCTCCTTTGCAAATGTTAGGTCCTTCACACAAAGCCAGTTTGGCCTAGTGGTTAAGGGGCTGGCTTGGGAACCAGAAAACTGTGAGTTCTAGTCCTGCCTTAGGCATGAAAGCTTGGTTTGGTGGCTTTGGGTCAATCACCAGGAGACAGTGAGTTCTAGTTCAACCTTAGCCAGGAATCCTGGCTGGGTGACTTTGGGCCACTGTCACTAGGAGACGGTGAATTCTAGTCCCATTTTAGGCATGAAGGCCAGCTAATCACCACTGTGAATTCTAGTCCCACCTTAGCCAGGAAACCTGGCTTAGACCAATCACCAAGAGATAGTGAGTTCTAGTCCTGCTATAAAGCATGAAAACTGACTAGACGACTAGGTTAGTCCTTCTCTTCTCAGCCCAAACCACTTCACAGGGTTGTTGTTGTTGTTGTAGGGAAAATAGGAAGAGGGATGAGTATTATCGGCCGCCTTATTTATAAAAATAATAACATTTAATAATAAGGAAAAAGAAATAAACTCCAGAATCGTTGCAGACATTTTGGGACGTGGGAAGTATACTCACACAATGACATACGGGTGGGGGACATTTCCCTTACGGGTTGAGGGCAGGTTGGAGGCACTGTGGAGCACAAAGGTGATAGATTCCTTTTCAGGATTCGCCAGGTGCCAGTCATTTGTGTGGGACGTCAAGGCGGCTTGTCCTGGTCCAGCTGGATCCTCTTTCACCTGCCAGGTGGAAGCCAGAGAAAGATTTGAAATTCGTGGGTGGAGGTCAGATCTTCTAGCAGAAAGAGGAAGGAATGACAAGTTTGTTGAAGTCCTCCCCGTAGGTTTCCCCCCCCACAGGCTCAATAATCATCTCCGTAGCTCCATTTCTGGAAGTAGGAGATGCCACAGACCCCGTCAGGAGCTCCTCAAACAGAGAACGACGGGAGACGACAGCATCTGTCTGAGTTGGGTTGCAATGGGGACCAGGATTTCCATTGTTAAGCAAGACAGTTGTTTGTCACATTCCTGAATTGACATTGTTAAATGAGTCCAGCTTCCCCCCTCCCCCGCCCATTGACCTCACTTGTGAGAAGCCAGCTGGGAAGGTTACAAATGGTGATCACAGGATGGATGGGTGGGTGGATGGATGGATGGATGGGTGGGTGAGTGGGAGGAAGGAAGGAAGGAAGGAAGGAAGGAAGGAAGGAAGGAAGGAAGGAAGGAAGGAAGGAAGGAAGGAAGGAAGGAAGGAAGGAAGGAAGGAAGGAAGGAGACACAAAGGAGAGAGGAAAGATGGATGGGTGGATGGAAGGAAGGAAGGAAACAAAGGAGAGAGGAGACATGGATGGATGGAAGGAAGGAAGGAGAGACAAAGGAGAGAGGAGAGATGGATGGATGGAAGGAAGGAAGAAAGGAAGGAGAGACAAAGAAGAGAGGAGAGATGGATGGAAGGAAGGAGAGACAAGGGAGAGAAGAGACATGGATGGATGAATGGAAGGAAGGAAGGAGAGACAAAGGAGAAAGGAGAGATGGATGAATGGATGGATGGGAAGAAAGGAAGGAAAAGGAAGGAGAAGAGGGAGGAAGAGGGAGGAAGGAGGGGAGGAACTTAGTTTCATGTGACTGTTAATCCTAACAACTATAGTGTTGTAAATCCACACACACACACACACATACACACACTGAAAAGGGAGGCAAGAGTTAAATGTTTCAGCCTTCTTGACTTGCAAATGAAGGATGTGGGGAAATGCTCTCCATCCCTTTTTCATTAGCGCTTCATTGACAGCCATTCCCAAGAGTTTGAACCCAGCTTGAGAAACCCCCCATCTAAAGCAAGATGCTTGGCTACCCCCAAATTATTCCAAACTCCAACAGTTCCTTAAAAGCCCTCCTTTTATTCCACGGGTGGAAATCAGGAGGGATGACTGGAAAATGCGCATCCCTGGATGGCGGGTGTAGAAAACCGGGCCGCTGCTAGCTTTTCCAAGAAATATCTGCACTGCATTTTATGTTCAGCTGACATGTTGCTTCTGATCCAGCCAACCCTAAGACTGAGACCAAAAGCTTCCAGGCCACATTTAGCAATTACGTCTCGATTACTGCCAAAGGTTAGAGGAGACCAGGAGAAAACGCTTGGCTTCTGATGGGAGAAAACAGGGCAGCCACTTTTGTTGAGCATACAATAAAAAATTGGAGGAAGGAAGGAGGGAGGGAGGGAGGGAGGGAGGAGGGAAGGAAGGAAGGAAGGAAGGAAGGAAGGAGATAGAGAGAAAGGGGAAGGAAGGGTGGGAGGGAGGGAGGAAGAAAGGGAAACAGAAAAGGGAAGGAAAAAGGAGATAGAGAGAAAGGGGAAGGAAGGGAGGGAGACAAAGGTGAAGGAAGGAAGGAAATAGAGAAAAAAGGGAAGGGAGGGAGGGAAGGAGGCAGGGAGGAAGGAAGGAAGGGAGGGAGACAGAAAGAGGAAGGAAGGAAATAGAGAGAAAAGGGGAGGGAGGGAGGGAGGGAGACAGAAAGGTGAAGGAAGGAAGGAGATAGAGAAAAAAGGGAAGGGAGGAAGGGAAGGAGGCAGGGAGGAAGGAAGGAAGGGAGACAGAAAGGGGAAGGGAGGGAGGGAGGGAGGGAAGGAGAAAGATAGAAAGAGGAAAGCTGGAAACGAAGAAGTGAAGAAGGTAGGAGGGAGGGAAGGAAACAAGGAAGGAAAATTCTATGACCAAACACTGATTTTCTCTGCGGTTCATGATATACAAAAGGAGTTGGTGGTTACCTTTTTCATAGAAAATGCTCGTGTATGCATGTTTCCCCCTCCCTCCACATGCACACACAGAGCTTTTATCTCTTTGGTGCCCTGTCCAGGAAGTTCTGCATTATACAACAGCGGTCAGTCGGTCGATTCAGGGCCGAGGCTCCTGTTTTCTCAGACCTTGGCCAATTCTTTTGAAAGTTCCCATCTTGTGGCCTTGGCCAGAGCTAAGCTGGACAAGCATTCAAGAAATCACCCCGGGCAGCAAAAGTCTCCATACCCAGGAGGGAGCCTCTAGCCATGGTTGCTCCACACTCTGTAAATAATAAAGATGTGGTCAAATGAAAGGCTGACATCCTCTGGGCACTGAAGGGGGTGTGTGTGGGTGGGGAGGGAGGGAATGAATAAAAGATGAAACATTAAAAGAATGCGAGAGAAACAGGTATTTATTTATTGATGCATTTGCTCTCCGTGCAGCCTTTCTTCCAAAGGAGCCTACACAGAGGTTGTATTCAGCCGGTTCTGACTGGTTCTGGAGAACCAGTAGTGAAAATTTTGAGTAGTTGGGAGAACCAGCAAATCCCACCTCTGACTGACCCCACCAACCCCATCTCTTCTCTTCCTCCCATTGAGTCCCAGCTGATCGGCTGGGTCTCCTTTGGTTGCCCTGCCCAAGAGAACGGAGCTGGAAAGCAGGTTAGTGGGGTGGGGAGGGAATGGGGATTTTGCAGTAACCTTCCCCTGCCACGCCCACCAAGCCATGCCCACCAAGCCACGCCCACAGAACCAGTCCTAAAAAAATTTGAATCCCACCACTGATCCTATAGAAGGAATTCCCTGATCCAATTCGAAATGTCCAAAAGGTGTGAGGTTGATGGATGGAAGAGCTAAGAATTGGCCCCGCGTCTTCCAATGTCTTTTAACCAATATGGAAAGATTTGGACTCTTAAGACTTCCTGGCTTTCCTTCAACATCTGCCAGCCCTTTAAGGTAGCCCAAACCAGAAGCCCAAACCCGGAGTACTAATGCTACCTTTATTGTAAACAATTTCAATGACACAATCTTGCAAGTCTGAAAATGTTGCCCCATTCCTTGGCCCAAAGGTGCTTTTTCCAAAAGGCTTCTAGGACAGACACCTTTCCCCAAAAAAAAGTCATAGGAAATACTCTGCTAGCGGAGAAGGAAGTCCAAAGATCCAAACCACGCACGCAAAGCTATCATCTCTTGTCTGTTTTGGGGGTTCAACCTTGTTTATTCCAAGTCTTCTTGGCTAAGGTAAAGGTAACAGTTCCCCTTGTTGCATCCGTGCTAGTCATTTCCAGCTCTAGGGGGCAGTGCTCATGTCCATTACAAAGCCAAAGAGCCAGCGCTGTCCGAAGATGTCTCTGTGGTCATGTGTCCGGCAGGACCAAATGCTGCCGAAGGCGCATGGAATGCTGTGCCCTTCCCACCAAAGGGGTCCCTGTTTTTCTACTTGCATTTTTACCTGCTTTCGAACTGCTAGGTTGGTAGAAGCTGGGACAAGGAACGGGAGCTCACTCCGTTACGCGGCACTAGGGATTCAAACCGCCAAACTGCGGACCTTTCTGATCGACAAGCTCAGCGTCTTAGCCACTGAGCCACAATGTCCCTAGTCCTCAATATCCCTGCTTCAAAGCTTCATGAGACAATCTTACTTTGGTCCTTCTCTCTTCTCTATCCTCACCCATAACAAAGTCCTTGTCGGTTTCCTTAAATTATTTTTTTCTTTAGATCCAGAATTGCTCCCGAGGACAGTTGTGCAATTCTACCCCTCCTCGAAAGTTGTGCATTTATATCATTCCTTTTGGCACAACCAATTTGTACTCATTCTCCTAAGAAGCCAAGCATAAACCCATATAACAGCTGAATGCATATTCTCTATTTACTCTTGCCTCCGGCTTTATTTTATTTTATTTTTTTCTTCCTCTCTCTTTCTCCTTCCCGGGGTCATGTTTGAAATGGGGAAGCATCCAAAGAGTTTTCTTTAGCACGCCTCTCCAAAGCATGAACGAAAACGACGGTGGGAAGGAATATTTGAAACTGTAAGGAGGAGGAAAAAATAACCACCTTTTGCAAAATTGACGTAGCACTGGAGGCGTTTGCGAAACTGATCAAGCAGATTGAGACATTTGGGGAAAAGATGCAGGAGATCAGTGCCTTTATGAGACAGATCAAACGTGGTTTCTTCAGATCTTTTTGTTGATATATCTCTAAACACACCAGCCTGCGTCATTATTTCATACCTTATTCCCACAGAGTCTATTAGAAATGCACTCAATTTTTATTTCAACCCCAAACTGAGAATTGGATACCTTCAAAACGTTAATCTGCATTTGTAGCAGCCATTGCTTGGATTTTTTTTTCTTTCCTTGCAAAATAAGCTTTTAAAAAAAGATAATAATAAACCTAATATTTAGACAAACTCTTGATCTATTAGGTTACGTATAATGGCCTACTGTAATGTTATACCTTTTATCATCTTTGTTAGGCCAAAGAATTTAACACGGCGGTGTCATATAATGTAAATAATGCGATGCGACATAAATCTTTATGGCTCTCCATTAAAATGGCAGCTAAACATCCCTGAGTATTAAAGGAGATGGCCGTTTTTAATTTCCTGGCTTTTTAATAAAAAAAAATGATAAGGTATTTTGAGTATCTCTTCCTTACCTTACCCTGAAAAAAACCCAATAACAGAATTTGAGAGGAATGAAACAGTTATAAGAAAGAGAGAAAAAAACAAACCCTGGGCCATTTTGGTGCCCTCCTAAAATCCATACAAGATGCTCCACTTTACATTATACTTCTAATCTATAAAGACATTATATTTATTTCTAACCTACCTTTTTGGTTCCAAAAGAAAAGAAACTGAATCGACTTCGTTTGTTGAGTTTTCTGTGGTCTGATTTCTTCTGAAGTCACCGGGTTCCAAAAAGAAAAGCAAAAAAAAAAAAAAAGCAAAATAGGAGAGAATTCTCAGTGACATTCATAGATAAAAGGGAGATTTCATGCTACATTAACTGGAATTCACAAATGGAAGAACATAAGAGAAAATAGGTTCATATCTGCAAAATAGGTAAGGAGACTTGGAGAGCTGGCCGTGGGCTGAAATACAGATAACTCAAGGTTTTGCAAACTAAGAGTTTGTGTGCGTTCAAGAGTGCTAGGATTTTTTGAGATGATAAAGAAGCAGGAACTGAACCAATGGAACGAACAGCCCTATATTTGAAGGTGGGCTCCAACATTTCTGCCTAGAAAAAAATAACTTGACTGATGTATGTTTCTTGGGCCCCAAACAGAACCATCTGTGAAGTCTCTTTGTGTTTGCATGTCTGTGTGTATACAAAAAGCCAAAAAGCAGCCGTAGCCATACAACGGCTACCATCTTGTTTGGTTCTCCTTGAGCAGGACTGATTTCATAGCTTCCATATTTCTTCTCCTCCCTTGGGGTTCATTCTAGCCGAGTGTAACATCTTCCTTGAAAACATTGTGCTTGTGTGCATCCAAGAGGGTGTTTTACAAAAACTAATAGGAAAGAGACTAATAGGGAATTTAATCATGGATTCTTCTCTTCTGTTACTGGGGTCCCAGCAAAAATCAACCCCTGTTAATAGGGTATGCTTTGTCTGACAAAGAGAAGGACTAAAGGGTGACATGATAGCAGTCTTCCAATATTTGAGGGGCTGCCACAAAGAACAGGGGGACAACCTATTGTCCAAAGCATTGGAAGACAGGAGAAGCAATGGATGGAAACTAATCAAGGAGAGAAGCAACACTAGACCTAAGGAGAAATTTCCTAATGGGGAGGATAATTAATCAGTGGAACGACTTCAGAGGTTGTGGGTGTTTCATCACTGGAGGGCTTTTAAGAGGAGATTGGACAATCATTTATCTGAAATGGTATTGGGTTTCCTGCTTCACTAGAAGACTTCCAAGGTCCCTTCCAATTCTGTTATTCTGTTATTTTCCACTGCCATTAGTCATAACGCAACTTCTCTTTTCCTCCTCCTTGATAAAATATGACACAACGTAATTCTAGATTTCCCATTCTTCTGGCATTCACCTGCACCTGGAGAAACAGGTCAACTCACCTCCAAGTTAGATGTCTCTTCATCAGTTTCATCAGCCATTTCTTCAGGCAATTCTGGATTCCTTGGTCTGTTATTTCAGAATACTTTCTTACAGTACTACTTTTTGGGTGTGAAAGTGTGACCCAGCTGCAGTGTTTATCATCACGATTGCTTCCAGCACTTTAAAAGAGAAGAGGGCTTGCTCCATTCTAGCTTCTAGGGAGCTTCTCCATCATCAGCTGGAGGTTTGGCCAAGGAACGTGTCTACTGAACCACGGTGGAGTTGAACGGAAGCTGGTTGGTTCCATCACAACTGACTGCTTGTGATGTCATCAGTTTCACCCTTCCGAGGCCAACATGATCTCACCTTGACAACTACCAAGGCATTCTGGGTATATTTTAAAAGATTTTTTTTATAGGGTTGCCTGGCAAAATGGGCAACAATGAACAGACGTGGGTGTTCCGTGCACCTTCTCAAGAACTTCCTGTTTGATACTTGATGGAGCATGCTACCCAGTCTCCAAAGCTTAAAAGACTTCTTGGTTTGAAGTGTAGAGAATGGACTGAGGGAGGGTCGGGTAGGGCTGTAGAGAATTGTGGGTCAGCAATGCCTAGAAGGCTGCAGGTGTGAACTTTGGTTCCATCTACTGTACGTCTGGCCAAAGAGAGAGATAAGCCAGGGCCATACAGTGGGGAGTTTATTACAATTTTTCATTTTAATTAAAAGAAGGGCTAGGATGACATGATAGGATTTGAGGGGATGCCAGAAGGAAGAGGGGGTCAACTTATCTTCCAAAGCACCAGAAGACAAGAAACAATGGATGGAAACTAGCCAAAGAGAGAAGCAACCTAGAACTTCCCAACAGAATAATTAACCAGTGGAATGCCTTGCCTTCAAAAGTTTTGGGTGCTGGAGGTTTTTAAGAAAAGATTGGATATCCACTTGTCTAGAATGATATAGGATCTCCTGCCTGAGCAGGCAGTTGGACTAGAAGACCTGTAAGGTTCCTTCCAAGGCTGTTGTTCTGTTATAATCAAAAGGATATCGAATTCAGGACAATCACCATGCCAATTGCATGTGTGTTTCATCATTTCTGTCTTTTGTCACATTCAGAATTACAATGAAGAAAGAGATTGTGTATCAAATTGCTCTGGAAGCCATGGCATAACACTTGCACAATTGCACCGGTTGTGAATCTTCTGATTTAACTCTTTATCAATTGATCCCATTAATTCCAGGACTTTGGGGTGATCTGTTTCTCCAGCTTGATCACATAATATCAGAATGTGTTTCACAGAGCCAGGAATCACCTCTTCTTGTTAGATCTCCTTCGACAAGACGCAAACCTCCACCCCCATGTGTGATTTATGATCAGTTGTTGCAACACACCAGCGTTATCCTTCTCTGGAGACGTCATAAAATAATATGAAGATGAAGTGATTGCAGCGTAAGCTTTCTTAACTCAACGGTTCCCTGGGCACTAGTAAAACCAGATGAAAAGTCCTTGTGTGAACTAAATATAGCCGTAGCAAACATAAACAAAACAGATAGACAAGAAGCGACCAAGAAAAAGGAACACAGGTCTAGTTTCTGACAAAGAGCACAAAATTATGCTAGACCAGTTGTAGGAAGTCAACATACATCTCTTGATTTTCTTTGTTCTTCCAATCTTTTATTTTTCTTGCTAAAAATATTTTCAAAATGGGAAACACATAGATATGGTAACGCAAGTTCCAAATCTGGCTTAAAATAATTTTTAAAACACCCCCTTCAAATTTCTCTGCTCACCCCACAATTTAGTGGGAAAGTCCTGAAAATGCTCACTTTGCCCTTTGAAAGATACAGTCCCAACTATCTAATTTTCCACCAGTCCTTGAACCTCCCCCCAAAAAACTACATGCAATCCTTGGTTACTAAAACTCCCATAAAGGAGAATATTTATAACTCAATATTGAAAGGAAAGGTCCTTGGTGCTCGCTAAGCACAGCTGGATTTTTTTTTTTTTTTGCAGATGTATCATTACCCAAACTATGTAACATCATCAGTACTAGAAGGGAATGGTTTTTCTCCCTCTGTTTATATATAAGTGGCTTGGAAACCCAACTCCTTGCTAGCACTGATGATGTTACCTGGTTGGGTAAGGCAACATCTGCAACAAAACAACCAAGTACTAAAACTTTTGCTGCTCCCATTTAGGTCTTCGTCATAAAAAAGGCACACAGTGGCTCAGTGGCTAAGACGCTGAGCTTGTCGATCAGAAAGGTCAGCAGTTCATTGGTTCGAATCCCTAGCACCATGTGATGGAGTGAGCTCCCATTCCTTGTCTCAGTTTCTGCCAACCTAGCAGTTCAAAAGCACGTAAAAAATGCAAGTAGAAAAATAAGGAACCACTTTGGTGGGAAGGTAACAGCGTTCCGTGCGCCTTCGGCATTTAGTCATGCCGGCCACATGACCATGGAAACGTCTTTGGACAGCGCTGGCTCTTCGGCTTTGTAACGGAGATGAGCACCGCCCCCTGGAGCTGGAAACAACTGGCACGTAGGTGCGAGGGGGACCTTTACCTTTACATTCAAAAAAAGTGGAAAAACAGTGGGGCCTTGAGATGGATGGACCTTTATCTGGACAAGGCCTCCAACATTCCTTCTAAGTCTCTAAGTCAAGGCAAACCACCGCATAGAAAAGTGACGGATGGCGGGGAAAAAAATTAGTTTCTGATTTTTAGCAGGTTGCTCTGTTAATTTGTCTCCCGTTAGGCTTACAAATGATTTGTAAACTCTTCCGTTGCTCGTTTTGGCTGATTATTGTCAAGAGTGTAACAAGGAATATTAGCAACCGAGTTTTCTGCCATATTTTCCTTTCTCCCTCTCTCTCTCTCTCTCTCTCTCTCACTCACACACACACACACACACACAGCAAGCTTGCTTTGTTTACTTTACAATTCGGTTCACTTTTGCAAAACCTAACAGTTGCATGGCGAGGTATGTGGGTGGGTGAGTTAGGCTGCCCCCCCCTGTTCTTTTGCACTCTCTGGGGTAACCCCAGCGCTCCAAACAATCCAATTTAAGGCTGTGAAATCTTATTTGAAGGTCTATTAATGCCCAGCTGGAATGGTGCAGGCTCCATCCTGGCTCATCCACTGACTTGAAACCTCGGAAGCAATTTTATCGAGGGATTCACCTCTTGGAACATTGCAAGAAAGGAGGTGGAAAACTCGGAAAGCAATGAACTTTAGGAGGGAATTTTAAAAGGGGGGGTCATTTATCCCTCCCCCAATCAATTCCAATCTCCTTTCTCCAGAGAGGTGGGATAAATCCTTGAATTACTCAAAGCAGTTTGCCAAGGATCAGGACCTTAACATATGACATCGGGGCATCTTGGGTGTTTTTTTGTGTTGTTTTTTTTGCAGAAAGCAATTAGCAGGCTGAGGTGTTTGTTCCCTTGCCAACATCTGACCTAAGGAAAAGAAAAATTTTAATCAAGGAGGCTCAGTAAAAGCGTGGGACCTAGCTGGATGTCAGCTCCGGAAACAAAACAGATGATACGGCAATTATCAACACTGCATAATTGGACGTAGCATCGATGAATAGCTGGCGGGCACCGAGGAGAGATAATTTAAGGCAAATTAGTTACTCCTGATGATTTTCTGACTAGCCATCAAAACAGCGGAAGGCTGCAAAATTCAGTGGTGGGATTCAAAAAATTTTACTGCCAGTTCTGTGGGCATGGCTTGGTGGGCATGGTGTGGCTTGGTGGGCATGGCAAGGGAAGGATACTGCAAAATCCCCATTCCGCCCCCACCCCACTAACCTGCTTTCCAGCTCCGTTCTCCTGTGCAGGGCAACAAAAGAAGACCCAGCCAATCAGCTGGGGACTCAATGGGAAGCAGAGAAGAGATGGGGCGGGGCCAGTCAGAGGTGGGATTGGCCGGTTCTCCAAACTTCTCAAAATGTCTACTACCGGTTCTCCAGAACCAACTTGAGACGTCACCTCACCCAGGTGCAGAAATAACATGACCTTGACTTAGCAGAAGAATGTTGTTATGTCTAACCACATGCACTCCAAAAAACCCCCACCCTCCCATTTTCCCAGGCTCAAGAATGTGGCAGTGTGGAAGCGTCTGGTCTCAATATGGCTTCCAAAGCTGACACAAGGCACTTGTTAAGTGAGTCAGCCCTGATTTTATGACCTTCCCTCTTTTTTTTGGCTACACTTATTAAGCAAATTGTGTGGTTCTTAAGTGAATCACGCAGTTGTTAAACAAATTGAGCTTTCCCCGTTGACTTTGCTTGGGAAGGTCACAAATGGTGATCGCAAGATTTTTTTGGGATGCTGCAACCATCATGAATATACGCCGGTTGCCAAGCGCCTGAATTTTGATCACGTCACTCTCCCTGGGGAATGCTACAGCAGTCATATGTACGAGGACCAATCCTAAGTCGCTCTTTTCAGTGTGGTTCTAACTTTGAACCATTACGAAATGAACATTTATAAATCAAGGGCTGTGTCATGCCCCTGTTGGAATCTGATTCAGAGGGAGAGGTGGAAAAGCTGACAAGGAGTAGGTGTGGCTCTGGTGGCTGTGGAGGAAACTGGGGAAGGGCGCAGTCCGGTTGGGCATTCAGAGGAAGACTCAGGCCCCCCCTTCTTCATCCTAGGGCATGCAAGGAGGAACAGATAAGGGAGCAACATGGTTATGGGGGAGAAAAGGGCCCTGATTCCCTTCGTTGGCTCCATCTGGGAAAACTGTTTAAAAAGGAAAACTATACACAGCAAAGTTGCTGGAAGCAAAACGTGGAATTATTTTGGTTTGTCAAGTCTTATCTGGGTTCTGGCATCCTCCCAAGTGTGTGTGTTTCATTATCTTTTGACGTCTTCAATCCCTTATCCTGCCCTGTCTCGTTAATTGCTGCAGTGTGGTTTGTGTTGGTTTTTATTTACAATTTATATGTACTTTGAGTTTGGACGAAATTTCTTCCCTTTAAAAACTGTTCTTGGGAGAGTTTTTTTTTCCTCTCCAGCCAATGATAACTGGACATTGGGGGTCAAGTTGGAGGTATTAAAGGGACTTTACCTATTTTTGTGACTTTGTTGCTTTTGTGCCACGCCCTGGTTCATCACAGGCTGCCTCAGCCAAGACTTCGGGGTCTTTGCTGAAAATAAATGTTTCGTTGTCAAATTAGGTGACGCCATCCTGACTTTGAGGCTGAACTGTTTGGGAGAAGAAGAGTAAACTCCCCAGACACCAGGATCCAATGTTTATATTTCAGGTACACTGGATGCTTTTCTTTTTTTTTTTAAAGGAAGCGCTAAACGTGTATTTATTCATCTGTGCTTTTTCATGTGACAAGGCCACCCTGCTGAACAAGGTCAGGGAAAGGAGAAACTATGAAACTATCCCTCTTAGACAGAAGACCCCACCTGGAATTCTGCAACCAATTTTGGCCACCAAACTCCCCCCCCCCCCCCCCCCAAAAAAAAAAAAAAAAAGATGTTGAGAGTTTGGAAAAAGTTTAGAGAAGAGCCACTAAGACGATCAAAGGCCTGGAGACTAAAACATGTGAAAGATGGCTGCAGATTTTGGGTCTGGCTAGTCTAGAGAAAAGAAGAATTAGGAGTGACACGATAGCAATGTTCCAGTATTTGAGGGGCTGCCACGAAGAGGAGGGGGGTCAAATTATTCTCCAAAGCACCAAAGAAGGCCGGACAAGAAACAATGGATGGAAACTGATCAAGGAGAGAAGCAACCTGGAATTAAGGAGAAACTTCTTAATAGTGAAGACAATGAACTAGTGGAACAGCTTGCCACTAGAAGTTGTGGTTGCTCCATCACTGGAGTTTTTAAGAAGAGACTGGACAGCCACTTTATAGTACAGTTCTCCTGTTTGAGCAGGGGGCTAGACTAGAAGACCTCGAAAATCCCTTCCAGCTGTATTCTATTCCAGTGGTGGGATTCAATTTTTTTTACTACCGGTTCTGTGGGCTTGGCTTGGTGGGCATGGCAGGGGAAGGATACTGCAAAATCTCCATTCCCTCCCCTCCCCACTGACCTGCTTTCCAGCTCCGTTCTCCTGTGCAGGGCAACCAAAGGAGACCCAGCCGATCAGCCGGGACTCAATGGGAGGCAGAGAAGAGGTGGGGTTGGCAGGGCCAGGCAGAGGTTGTGTTTGCGGGTTCTCCGAACTACTCAAAATTTCTGCTACTGGTTCTCCAGAACATGTCAGAACTGGCTGAATCGCACCTCTGTTCTACTCTAAGTTATCCCAACTTCAATAAATCTAATGAATTTAGGCTAAATTTAGCAACTTGTATTCTGTAAGAAGCTTCCCAACCTTCACTTATACGAACAGTTATTGACGTACAAGCACAACTGCAACTAGAATGTCTATCGCTAAGAGAGGCAGTCATGGAGAGAGAGACATCCAATTTTACTAGCTTTTTTTCTGCCGTGGTCCTGAAACAAATCATGTGTTCATTAAATGAATCCAGCTTCTTCCTTTAACTATGGTCAGCAGAAGCCAGCTGGGAAGATTGCCAATAAACCTAACACGATATGGGTTTATCCTTGTTTCTGCCACGGAGCTCATCCTTCTTCCATCTTTTTCTTTTTCTTTTTTTCTTTTTGGCATATTAATCACTTGGGAGCAATTGAACAATGTGGTTGGATGTCACCAAATGTTGCCCTTTGCATTCTTTCAGGAGCTCTTTGGCACTTCCTGGAATCGAGTTGGTTCTGCCCAGTGGTGGGATTCAAATTTTTTTTTACTACCAGTTCTGTGGGTGTGGCTTGATGAGCATGGTGTTGCTTGGTGGGCGTGGCTTGGTGGGCGTGGCAGGGGAAGGATATATTGCAAAATCCCCCTTCCCTCCCCACCCCAGTAACCTGCTTTCCAGCTCCGCTCTCCCGTGCAGGGCAACCAAAGAAGACCCAGCCGATCAGCTGGGACTCAATGGGAGGCAGAGAAGAGATTGAGGGTTGGCGGGGCCAGTCGGAGGTGAGATTTGCCAGTTCTTGGAACTACTCAAAATTTCCGCTACCGGTTCTCCAGAACTTGTTACAACCTGCTGAATGCCACCTCTGGTTCCGTCCTTTTTCCCTGTCAAGTCCAGGGAGGAAAAAAAAGAGAGAGGATATTTCCCAAGGAAAAATGAACGACTAAGCCAGTTATCCAAGGGAGAGAAGCAACTTTGATTCTTGGAAGCCCCGTAGAGCGATCCTTTCTCGTGCCATTCATTCCAACCCATTTGTGCAAAATTGGCCCAATTTATCTGGCGAATAATTACGAAGCGTTGGCTCAATGCCGTGCCCATTGCCTTCCTCTTTCTCGGTGAGAAACAGCCTTCCAGTTGTTTGTCTTGCTTTGGCAAAAGCCCCCTCCTCTTCCCCCCTTCCCATCCTCTATATAATAGAAAGTATTCCCACCACCCCTTTCCAGTGTATTTTTTAAAAAAAGAAAGCAATTTCTCCCCCTTTTAAGCCCATTTAAGTCTCTTACACAGGCGGGCATTTGTCACTAGCTGCACGATTATTATCCAGAAAAAGAGCTCTTCGTGAATACCTCATAATTACCTTTCTGTAATGCATTACAGGTTTTGCAAGTGATTGCAGCTCAGGGTGCAATCAAAGGCAGGAGCGTTTTCTCCCCAGGCAGCCCATTCAGGTTAACCCTCGTTGCATCTTCTCAAGGCTGACCTCTGGGTTCCTCACCTGCAGTTTGTCCTTCCTTCCTTCCTTCCTTCCTTCCTCCCTTCCTTCCTCCCTTCCTTCCTTCCTTCCTTCCTCCCTTCGTTCCTTCCCCCCTTCCTTTCCACTCTCCTCCCTCCCTGTTTTCCTTCCTTCCTTCCTTCCTTCCTTCCTTCCTTCCTTCCTTCCTTCCTTCCTTCCTTCCTCCCTTCCTTCCTTCCCCCCTTCCTTTCCACTCTCCTCCCTCCCTGTTTTCCTTCCTTCCTTCCTTCCTTCCCCTTCCTTCCCCCTTCCTTTCCACTCTCCTCCCTCCCTGTTTTCCTTCCTTCCCTCCTTCGTTCCTTCCCCCTTCCTTTCCACTCTCCTCCCTCCCTGTTTTCCTTCCTTCCCTTCCTTCCTTCCTTCCTTCCTTCCCTTCCTTTCCCTTCCTCCCTTCCTTTCGTTTCCTCCCTCCTGTTTTCTTTCCTTCCTTCCTTCCTTCCTTCCTTCCTTCCTTCCTTCCTTCCTTCCTTCCCCTTCCTCCTCCTTCCTTCCTTCCTTCCTTCCTTCCTTCCTTCCTTCCTCCCTTCCTTCCTTCCTCCTTCCCTTCCTTTCCTTCCTCCTTCCTTCCTTCCTTCCTTCCTTCCTCCTTCGTTCCTTCCCCCTTCCTTTCCACTCTCCTCCCTCCCTTTTTCCTTCCTTCCTTCCTTCCTCCTTCGTTCCTTCCCCCTTCCTTTCCACTCTCCTCCCTCCCTGTTTTCCTTCCTTCCTTCCTTCCTTCCTTCCTTCCTTCCTTCCTTCCTTCCTTCCTTCCTTCCTTCCTTCCTTCCTTCCTTCCTTCCTTCCTTCCTTCCTTCCTCCCCGGCTTGCTTTTGTGTCTCAAAATTGGAATGAGGAAAAGTGCACACAGCTTAGACTGAACGTAAGTCATCATTTGTTCAAGCTGGCCTTGAGGAGTGGGGGGGGGGGAGGGTGCCTCATTGTAAAAGAGGTCTCCGTGTGGCCTTTTCATCTTCTGCCTCCCAGCTCAACAAGGCCTGCCGATCAATTCATCTCCCGGGCTTGACAGGCACTCCAAAAGCTTGCAAATTGTGCTGTGGTGTTTATACGCTTACGCAGCCCAGAGAAAGCAGGGTCCATCTGTTTGGCTAAGACATATTTCATACAATTGTATCTGTGGCCATATGAAATTACAGATTAACACAATTGGAAGGGACCTTGTAAGTCATCTAGTCCAACCCCCTCCTCACCCAAGAAGGAGACCCTACACCATTTCTGACTGATGGCAGTCCAGTCTCTTCTTGAAAGCCTCCAGTGATGAAGCTCCCACAACTTCCGAAGGGAACTTCTGTTCCATCGGTTGATTGTTCTCCCCGTCAGAAAATTCCTCCTTATTTCCAGGTTGAATCTCTCCTTGTTCAGTTTCCATCCATTATTCCTTGTCTGGCCTTCGGGTACTTAGGAAAATAGCTTGACCCCTTCCTCTTCTCTGGGGCAGCCCTTCAAATATTGGAAGACCACTATCCTGTCTCCCCTGGTCCTTCTCTTCCCTAGACTGCAGGCCCAGTTCCTGCAACCGTTCATCAAATGTTTTAGCTTCCAGTCCCCTCATCATCCTGGTTGCTCTTCTCTGCACTCTTTCTAGAGTCTCAACATCCTTTTTTATAGTGTGGTGACCAAAACTGGATGCAGTACTTTAGGTGAGACTTGTGGACTTCATAGCTGGCTGGAGAATTCTGGGAGTTGAAGTCCACAAGTCTTAACGGTTGCCGAGTTTGGGGACCTCTGCATTAGAAAGAACCAAGATTTTAATCCTTACGGCACAAAACTCTCCTGCCACAATTTAATCCATTCCAGTGTGCAGAAAGGTTAGTATAAGGCATCACAGCTTCGCGGGTCTTTTGCGCATTGTGTAATAGCAGGCTCATTTCAAATGTCTATTTCCACAAGGGGCTTCTTTGCAACCAGCTCAGGGTCCCTGATCATGCCTGCAAATACATTATCTGGACAGATTTGATGAAGAAGTAAAAAGGAAAAAAAATATGGCTTAGCCCTCATTCACTCTGCCTCGGCTGTAGCTTTTGCTAATCCCTTTCTAATTCCCCACTGCCTGGACCTCAGATTTCCTGGCACGTACTGTGAGGTTTCTGTGAAAAGCTTGAGACCGTCGGATCCCCGTGACCAACTGAAGCAAGGAGAAGCACAAAGGGCTAAATTGCAAACAGAGGCCAAAAAAAATGTGGGGCTTTGCATTTACCCAGGATAAAATGGTTGTGGGTCGCTCTGCTTTTCTGTCCCGCTGGATGCCTTCTGCCTTGAACCTTCAACCAGCTGGTCTATGGAGATCCTCAATCATCCGGGTCATGGTTGTTCCAAAAGTGTTTTTTCCAAAAGGCAACTGGACTTCCCAACTTTTTACTTAGAAAACGTTGGTTAAGATTTATCCAAATTTAAAATCAAACTGCTGGAAATGTGGACCAAAAAAAAGGTACTTTCTTTCATACATGGTGGTTATGCCCTGAAGTGAAAAAATATTGGAAGATAATACAAATGTGGCTACAGGAGTTAATTGGAAGTCAAATAGATTTTGTTCCAGAACTATTTCTTTTAGGGATAATAAAAAAGTAATTACAATAGAAAGATAAAAAGTATGTGGTGTTACACGTATTAACAGCAGCAAGGTTTTCCTATGCGCAATATTGGAAGAAAGATTGCATACCATCCAAAGGTTCAGTAATTTTAAAAAATTGAATGCACGGAAATGGATAAATTGACCATGGAATTAAAAGGAAAAGTAGATTCAGAACACTATGCAATATGGGAGAAATGGTATCATTGGATTGACAATAGAAATAAGAAAAGAAAATGTATATAATAGGTATAGAAGATATAGAAATAATATGTATAGATTGTATCGGATAGGATATGTGAATAAAAATAAAATGTCACAGTACTGTTTATTAAGTAATTGAGGGGGCTGGATGGAGTCACGGAAGCAGTCTGTTGTGAGCTTAAATGGACTCCAGAAGATGGCGGAGGATAGGAAGGCCTGGAGGAATGTTGTCCATGGGGTCATGATGGGTCGGACACGGCTTTGCAACTAACAACAACAACAACCATTACTGCAAAAACATTGTCCAGAAATTCCTCACCCATCATTCTCTCCTTTCCATCTCCAGCTGCGTCCTACCAGCATCACCCTGAGTTTTCAAAGCTGACCCTTTTCTACCCAATCCCCAGCATTGTGGGGTTTTAACCCTTCTGGATCTACAGGCTACTTTTCCAAAAAAAAAAAAAAAAAACTGGTCTTTTGCCTCTTTCTGCATGAAAGAAGGGCCAACAAATAAAATCTGAAGACTACATTAAGTTAATGCTGAGTCAAGCCAAAGCATTGTTCGGCTGTTTGTGGTGAAAGTTTGGCTAGTAAATTCCTGCCATGCTTTTCTGTAGGTGGATGCCTGATTGAGTTTCTTTGAATAAAGAGGGGAGAACAAAGGCTTTCAGACCACTTTGTAATCTGTTTGTTGAGCTGGCTTTGCAATTCTCTCTTTCCTAGAAAGCCTTTTCTTTTCTTCTTTTTTTCCTTACCACGCCTTATTTTCTCCTCCTTTTTTTCCCCCCACTTATTTGTCACAGAGGCGTTTTGTCACTTTCCACTGTCTTAATTTAGATCACATTCTCATGAAACGCCCCTAATATTTGAAACTGATACTCATCTGGAAGGAAGGGAAGGTTTTTAATAAAAAGGCAAGATGAAAAAAAACAAACCCTGCCTTGAGAAACATCTGTTCTAACATCGTACTTCTCGCCGAAACTCATCAGAAGCCTCCACTCTGATCCAGGATCTTTTGATTTCTGATTTCTTTTCCCCCCAATTTCAACATATTTGCAAATTTGTTATCTTTTGCACTTCAAAAAACATGACCTCACCCCTTTCCTAAGAGGTCTGTAGGGGGGCGTGCATAAGCGCACCAACGTGCCTATCGTCCCTGTCCTATTGTTTCTTTTATTTTTTATTTTTCTTATATGTATCCATGTATTCATAACTATGTTTTTACTTATACCTATTATGTTGTAAGCAATTGACAAAAATAAATAAATAAAAATAAATAAAATTATCCCAAACCCTCCAGGCTCCACAAGCTGCAGTACACATTATATGAATGTATCCATGGTCTAAATTATCCATGGTCTAAATTCAAAAATTATTTGCAAATCTGGCTCAAACATTTGGCAAATGAGGTCCATCTAGATACCAACAGGCCACCCTCACCCCCCACAGCCAGGAAAGGGAACAAGGAAAGGGAAGGAGAGGAGAGGAGAGGAGAAGGGAGGGGAGAGGAGGGGAGGGGAGAGGAAAGGAAAGAGAGAGAAAGAGAGAAAGAAAGAAGGAAGGAAGGAAGGAAGGAAGGAAAGAAAGAAAGAAAGAAAGAAAGAAGAAAGAAAGAAAGAAAGAAAGAAAGAAAGAAAGAAAGAAAGAAAGAAAGAAAGAAAGAAAGAAAGAAAGAAAGAAAGAAAGAAAGAAAGAAAGAAAGAAAGGCATTTCCTATTTCACTTGAGCATTTTTGCTTTCCATCCACAAATGTAGATCTTTGGCCAAATAGATTTTTGTCGTCCAATAATTGCAAAGCTCAGGGCTCAATGATTGGAGTGTTTTCACTGGTTGTTTGCTTTTGTTTGTTCTTCAGCTGAAAAACCCCAAATAGATTAAAAAGGAATCTATAATTGTTTGCTTTTTATAACTGACATGTGATATCACAAATTATCAACTTTGGAGTTTTTTTGCACATGGATGCCTTCACAAGAGCTTATTTTAAATGCCTTGTCTTGACAAACACACCACTGATTTCATTGCTCCCCAAAGGTAAATCATTTTTCAAAACATGATCATTTTATTGTAATTTAGACCTTTTATGTTAATTTATCTGGCAATTCAATCACATCTTATAGGTTTCAAATTGAAGATGGAGATTGAAGCTGTTGTACTCTGACATTCAGTAATTTGGACGAGACAATTGTTGGTGCTGCCATTGAACATGTCTTCCCTTGTAAATCTTGGGCTCTATTTGGTCATTTCTGATCTTAGCAACTTTCAGATATGTGGATTTCAACTTCCAGAATTCACCAGCCACACAATCTATGCATTTCCAAATATGTCTCCCAATATACAGAAATAATTCATAATAGCCAAAGACAGAGGCAAAAGCAGAGGCGAATAATAATTATTATTTATTGTATGGCACATTCATATCTCACCTCAATAAAAACATGACAAAAATACAAAAGATGAAATATAAAATCCAAAATACTATGGAGGAGGAGGAGGAGGAGGTGAAGGAGAAGAAGAAGAAGAAGAAGAAGAAGAAGAAGAAGAAGAAGAAGAAGAAGAAGAAGAAGAAGAAGAAGAAGAAGAAGAAGAAGAAGAAGAAGAAGAAGAAGAAGAAGAAGAAGAAGAAGAAGAAGAAGAAGAAGAAGAAGAAGAAAAGAAGCTTAGAACATCATCACTAACTTCACACCTCCTGAAAACATTACTCTAAACATAGGAAGTGGGTGTTAATTTAAGACAAAGAAGTTACACTTTTTGCAGCTTGAAAAAAGAGCAAAGAGCAAAGAAGCTGAAGACAAAGATAGAGTGAGAATTATTTACAATGCTGGAATTAATTAAGTGGCCTTATTAAAAGACTTTAAAAAAAGAAGTTGCCATGTAGATCATGGCCCCAATATGGAAACCATCCCATCAAGAGGCTAATTCGCAGACTTTAAGAAACATGTGTATCCTTTTGTTCATGCTCAGCCATCCAGCAATGAGCTCACAATCGGTGTCACTCTCACAAAAGCACAACAAGGGCATGTTTTTAATTCACCATCAGGCCAAACCCCTTGTCACCCATTCACTGGGCTCCTCACTCATTTCCCTTTCAAAAGGACCCCATAAAACATCGAACAAGAAGAGACAACTTGGAAGATATCAATATTTAGATATAAATCCTAAAATTACAGCAGTAACAGCTGGTTTTACACCATGGCTATAAAAAGGAGATCTTTACTAATAAATGAATACATTTTGATTTTTTAAATTGTTTTCTACAAGGTCTATCAATTTATTTATTTGTTTTATTTTAGGAAATTTCTATTGCCTCCTATGCGCACATGGCGACTCAAGGCGGCTTACAAGACTACAATGGCAAATATTTAAATATGGAGCCAGTGGAATGTTTTGTAGTCATCTCATCTAGAAGATGTCAAAGCAAAGCAGATGTTGATGGAACTGTACTTTTGGACAACAATTAGACTATATTAAAAGCTGACATTATTCCCCTCTTTGCTCATATTTGATGTTATTGATCATAAACCCAGCTTATGTATTATTTGAGTATAGCTTCAGAATGAAAACCATCAAATAAATCTGAATTCAAGGAACTAACATTAAATAAAGTAATAAAATATCATATCATATAAAATAAAATAAAACGCAAATGCCTTTGCATCTTTCAGAACCTCTCCAGCCTACCCTTAAGCATAGAATTTCTCTGCCACTCATTATAGGATTTTTGTTTCTGAGTTTTTATTCCACCTAAGGAAAAAAATAAACCACACAATGACTTTCTGACCAGGCACTAACTCATTTTCCTTTCCAGCCGTAAGAAACATTTCCATTTTGTAAACATTTCTGCCGTTAACATGTGATGCGACATCCGGAAAAATACAGCATCCTTCACTTAATCCTGCAAGGAAAGTTTGAAGGCAAACGAAGGTCCAGGCAGAAGGAGAACATCATGGCTGCAAAATCTAAGGGCCACCCGGCAGCTGACAGAACTGGCAGCAGAGTTGGACAGTAGTGAGGAGGCTGGGGAGGAATCTGGGCTGGGTTTGGAGGCTGAGGAAGGCTCGGACGAGGGCTCTGCATCAGAGGCAGAGATGGGGCCAGGGCAGGCTGACAGTCAGCAGCTGCCTTCGGGTTTGGACAGCAGGGAGGTGGGGTAGCTTCTGGAACCGGTTCCCAGCCTGCACATGCGCAGGGCTACCAGAAGACAAGAACAATTGAGAAAGCAGGGTCAACTCAAGAGTAAGGCCACACCTTGGAGAGGATTGGCCCCTCCCATAGGACGTAAAAGAGGAGCGAACGGGATGTGAGCTTTTGCAGGAAGCAACTAGTTCATCTGGTCAGTTCAAGCTTTGAAAAGTTATGTTGGGCTCTGTGTCAAGTTTGGCCTTGGACTGCATCTGGAAATTAGTTCTCTGGCAGCATTCCAAGTATGATAAGGTAGGTGTTTATCAACATTCCCCTGAAAGACTTGTTTGTGAAGCCTGGCCGGCTGTGATGTGAATGAACGTAATTCACAGCCGTGGAAATAAAAGAGGTTTTGCCGGGACTAAGAGAGTGTTTTATGCTTTCTCAGGGAAGCCAAGGTCAGAACACAAAGCTCAACAGCACTTTTTTGTGCAGCTGTTGATAAAAGTAGGATCGCCAACATGATGGCCAACCTCCGATGACGGATATGGCAGAAGAAGAAGAAGAAGAAACATTTCTGCAAGTCACTAGAAGGCATCCTTGGCACCTTTTGGGTTAAACCCAAGCCTGGGTAACAAAAAGATTTCTGGAAGGGCCACCGTTGACTTTAGCAGTGACTAAAATACACTGAGGAGGACTTGCCTTCAAGCTCTTGGTGCAGCCCTTGAATTAACCTGCCATTGAATTAACACCTGAATCGAACAAACAAATCCTTGACCCTCTAACCAAGAAGGAGCAGCTTCTGGATCTTGTTGGGTTAACCTGGACACAGATGACAAAGAGAAGCAGGCAAATATTGTGTTTGCATGGTTGATTGGGCAGATTTTTGACCTACCAGCAATCCGAAGAAAGAAGCCAGCTTTGGGCTATCTTCTGGAGAAGGCAGGTGGAGACTGGCATCGCTTGATAACCTTCTTGGCAAAGCTGGTGCGAGTGAAGAGGAGGAGGAGGAAGAAGAAGAAGCTACTAAGATGGATTGTTCTTCTAAAAAGTCTTGGATATCTTCATCGGGGACTTCTTTCTCGGACTCCAGCAGGCCGTATGGTGAGTGCTAAGAAGAGAGAAAGGGCACCTGCCTGAGGAAGTCCATAAAGATAAAATGGCTGCCACAATCCCACCTCTGAATCCCTTGGGGCAATGTTTCTTAATCTTGGGAAATTGAAGATGGGTGGACTTCAACTCCCAGCATTCCTCAAGCTACATGAATTGGGGAAAATGGGCCAATATGAACCTCATTCCCTACTAGCACTGATGATGTGGCCTAGTTTGGTAATGAAACGTCTGCAAGAGAACAAACAAGCTCAGAGTGCACCAAAGACCCTTCTATCTTTATTCTGAGGTTACATGAACAGAATCTTGTAAGATCGAAAGTATTTCTTCCCTCCTTTTCTTTGACTCTCCAGAAAACTGAAGAGGATCCTGATGACCAGGTTGAGCCAGAGGGAGTGGTCAAATGCACCATCAGTTTCGACTCCCTTCACACCCACAAGAGACCTAAATCTAGTCCACTGAGTTGAATTCCACTGACTTCTTATCTCCCACTAATTTCCCTTGACCATTAGTAGTTCAGATTCTCATAGAGAGCTTAAGCTTGCAATAAATCTTTATACACATTTGAACTGCCTGAGCCTCTTGATTTCCTTGGTCCTTGACAGATCCTTTCTGAAACGTTCTCCATGCCTTCCCCTTTCTGTGAGCTGAGCCATCTTCTACATGCCGGCAGTCCCTTTTCAGCCCTCCCGTCTGCTCCCCAAGGCCACTTGCACAGTCATTTAGAAATTCTTAACTGGACCCAATTCACTCTACTTTGCTCATCCAAGACGAACAACAATGCATTCCTTCCTTCCATTTACAACCAAGCTTTCTCCCCCCCAAAGGAGATGAAAACTACCCCTTCCTCTTTGACCCACTTGCTCTCACTCCCCCACCCCAAGGAAAAACAAATAAGATAACATTCAGAATAACCCTAATACTTGGAGACATGCCTTACCCCACGAATCTGGGATTCTGCAGTCGGCGGCATCTGAGATGGTCGTTCAAGTGCACTGCCTGGGGTCCTCTCTGGCTGGACCCCCAGCAACTGTAAAGGTGCCAGATAAGAGCTTCCCACCTCCACCTGCATCTTATCTTCCTTGCGGGGGACCAAAGGAGAAAGATGACGTGGCGTGATGGGTATTTCTCTCTTGGCTCCGGGTCGATGCTCATGGAACGATACCGTGTAAGCCAACCTCCCACAATGCATGGCCAAGTCATTGCCACCAGCCCGGAGAAGCACCATAATATCACTATAACGGTATAAATCTTCGTCCTTGCTGGCAAAGAGGTTTATTCTAGGTTGGTTAGTGCGGGGGTAAATAGCAAAGAAAGCTTCTCCAGTCTTCACGTTGGTCTTCAGGAAGGACCCACGCTGGCGTAAAGCTTCAATCCGCAGACGAGCATCATGGTTTTTATCATTTTTGCAGAAACCTACATTTACCAAAAAAAAAAAAAAAGGAGAGAAAATTTGTAGGGCAACTGGAAGGTTGTGCTACTGGAACAACTTGCCTTCAGGAGTTGTGTCGGTGCTCCATCACTGGAAGTTTTTAAGAAGCAATTGGACAGCTACTTGTCTGAAATGGTGTAGGGTCTCCTGTTTGAGCAGGGGGTTGGACTAGTAGATGGAGATGGAGGAGGAGGAGGAAGAGAAAGAGAAGAAGAAGCTTAGAACATCATTTGTTCTAAGGAAGAGGAGGAGGAGGAGAAAGAAGGAGAAGAAGTTTAGAACATCTAAGGAAGAGGAGGAGGAGGAGGAGGAAGAGGAGAGAGGAGGAGGAGAAGAGGAGCTGGAACATCATTTGTTCAGGAGGAGGAGGAGGAGAGGAGGAGAAGAAAAGAAGAAGCTTAGAACATCATTTGTTCTAAGGAGGAAGAGGTAATACTGTAATGCAATCTTGCTCCTTCATCCTAGATTTCACAGAGCATCAAAATCCTGCAGTACTTTGGCTTTGCAATGCTACATTTCAGATTGCCCCCTTCTTCAAATCTCCCACGCCCCTTTCAGACCCCTCTGAAAGTAAATTCTGCCCCCTTCTTCCACCTCTCCCCTCCTCCTACCTTTGGGCAGGATGAAGAGAAACCTCCGCTTCTCAAACGTGTAGACTTCGCTGAGGTTGGTCTGCTCCACCACGTTGGTGGTGGCCGTGTTGGTATGAAGCGCTTCTCCTTCGTTCACCCGCAGCTGCACCCCAGCTTCTGACCCTTCCACCAGAGGATTTTCGGCGGTCAACCGCAGGGCGTACCTCCCTAGTTCATTAAACTGCACGCTCTCCAGCTGGAAGTCAAGGTCCAGAACCTTCTCCTCGGTCTTCAGGCGGGATTTCTGCAAGGTGGCTGGGACACGGGGCTCCCCTGCTTTTCCAGCCATGGCCAGGAGTATCCCAGAGAAGATCTCCAAAGAAGTATGGATTGTTCAAACCAATAGTCAGTGATTTCACCCACCAGATTAGTAGCATAGTGTCTTCATTCCAAAGAAGAGATTGGGTTGAGTCAACGGGGAGGATGCCATCACTGAAGAGTTCCAGCTGTCTAATATAACTTTGACCTCTGAGCAGCAGGAATGGACCCTTTGTGGAAGAGGATTTGTTTCCATAGAGACCTTGGCCCTCTCCAAATCAGCCCATAACAGTCTTCCCAAGATCAGATCTTCTACTCACTCCTCCATGGGCAAGATGCTACTCATCACTCATGGCTTCTGAGGAATGTGCTCAGACTGAAGACCAAGAGGTGAAATGAAACTCATTCCTGAATGGGATCAAACCGGGAGCATCTACTCAAGAGTCCAGAAAGCAAGCCACAAAGGAAGAAAGTGACCAGGTGTAGAAGGAAACAAAAGCTGTTGCTCCTTCCATTTGTTTGCAGGGAGCCATGGCAACTTGACACAAGGTGTTGCGGTGACCTTGGATAAACAAGGCCAAGCACGAGCCTTCCCCTAACAGGGGAAAAATAAGAGCAAGGGAGGAGGGAGTAACATGCCCTGTGCAAATCTGCCCCAGAGAATGGACTCAAAGAGATATCAAAATGAATTGCTTGGATTTATTCATTCTTTTAGCAAACGGGGCCCATTTTTCTGCAAAATGCAAACGTTGTTTCATCTCAGGAGCAAGAAAATTCTCCAGGACCAAGTCCAGAGGTGGTATTCAGCCGGTTCTGACCGGTTCTGCAGAACTGGTAGTGGAAATTTTGAGGAGTGTGGAGAACCCTCAAATCCCACCTCTGACTGGCCCCGGCCCCATCTATTCTCCACTTCCCACTGAGTCCCAGCTGATCAACTGGGTCTTCCTTTGTTGCCCTGCACAGGAGAACAGAACATTTTAGGCTCAGAGGTGGTCATAATTTGAGGACTATTACGTTTATTGCAGAGGAAAGTTTGGAGTGACTTTAGGCAACTACCCATCCATCTTTCTCCACCTGCCTACCGTAGCTCCTGGACTCGGTCCTCCTCGGATTGAACTCTTACCTTCTTCTGCGTCTCTGAGTTGGAGGGTCTGCATATTTTGGGCACTTTGCCAACGGAGAAGCAAGAGGCAAAAGGCTTTCATTGCTGGGTGTGATTGGCTGACCTCGATTTTCAAATATGGGCAGTAGGTACGGTGGCCTGCAAGAAAGAGACGGATGCAGAGGTGGTCTTCAGCCTGTTCTGACCAGTTCTGGAAAATTGGTAGCAGAAATTTTGAGTAGTTCAGAGAACTGGCCAATCCAACCCCATCTATTCTCTGCCTCCCATTGAGTCCCAGCTGATTGGCTGGGTCTTCTTTGGTTGCCCTGCCCAGGAGAACGGAGCTGGAAAGCAGGTTAGTGGGGTGGGGAGGGAAGGGGGATTTTGCAGCATTCTTTCCCTGCCACACCCACCATGCCACATCCACCAAGCCACACCACGCCAACCAAGCCATGCCCACAGAGCTGGTCGTAAATTTTTTTGAATCCCACCACTGACCAAGTCCCACGTTCTCCACACTTATGCTCAACTTTGCCAGCTTCAAGATGAGTGGGAGCTGAAGTTGTCCCCCCCCCTTAAAGTTGTCAGGCCTGAGTGACAGGTCTAACGAGTGGTCTGATCCCTGCTCCTAATTAGATATTTATTGATGAGGTTTTGGCCTCAGGAAACTTCAATGTAGGAGGAGAACTGGGAGGCTGGAGGTTTCTAGCAAAGTTCCTAGCCCAGCTCTGAGATGTTCTGGGATTGAAGAAGAGGTGAGAAGGTGGAATTGAAAAACAAAAGCCAGACAGAATATCACGAGATATGGAATAAATTCTATCAATGGTGGGAACAAGAAGGAAGGACCCAGAATAAAAACTAATCAGGATTTGTAGAATGGACAATTAAGGTTATGTATATAATTAGAATAGAACAGAATTCTTTATTGGCCAGGTGTGATTGGACACACAAGGAATTTGTCTTTGGTGCATAGGCTCTTAGAGTACATAAAAGAAAAGATACATTTGTCAAGAGTCAAGAATCATAAGGTCCAACACTTAATAATAGCCATAGGGTAAAATAAGCAATCAAATCATACTAGGAAACAGTCAATATAAATCGTAAGGCTACAAGCGACAAAGTTACAGTCATACAGTCACAAGTGGGAGGGAATGGGGGATAAGGAGTGATGAGATTAATAGTAATAGTAATGCAGAGTTATAATTGTAAATAGTAATTATAATTGAACATGATGGATAGTATGACAGATATAAAATAGATAGCACAAAAGATAATATGTATATACTGGATAAGTTAATTGCATACATGTATATAAGATATCTATCATATATTTTAGTATGTATGGCAAAAATCATGCCAGGGCGGCCACACTGTGTCCAATATTTTAATGTGTAGTCAATAAAAAATATTTAAAGGAGGAGAAGAGGAGGAGAGGAGGAGGAGGAGGAGAGGAGGAGGAGGAGGAGGAGGAGGAGGAGGAGGAGGAGGAGGAGGAGGAGGAGGAGGAGGAGGAGGAGGAGGAGGAGGAGGAGGAGGAGAGGAATAGAAGAAGGAGAAGGAGAAGAAAAGAAAAAGAGGAAGGAGGAGGAGAAGAAAAAGAGGAGGAGGAGGAGGAGAAAAGAAGAAGAGGAGGAGGAAGAGAAGGAGAATCAGAAGGAGAAGAAAAGGAGAAGAGGAAGGAAGAGGAGAAGAAGAAAAAGAAGAAGAGGAGGAGGAGGAGGAGAAGGAGAAGCAGAAGGAGGAGAAGAAGAAGAAGAAGAAGAAGAAGAAGAAGAAGAAGAAGAAGAAGAAGAAGAAGAAGAAGAAGAAGAAGAAGAAGAAGAAGAAGAAGAAGAAGAAGAAGAAGAAGAAGAAGAGGAGGAGGAGGAGGAGGAGGAGGAGGAGGAGGAGGAGGAGGAGGAGGAGGAGGAGGAGGAGGAGGAGGAGGAAGAAGAAGAAGAAGAGGAGGAGGAGGAGGAGAAGAAGAAGAAGAGGAGGAGGAGGAGGAGGAGGAGGAGAGGAGGAGGAAAAGGAGAAGAGGAAGGAAGAGGAGAAGAAGAAAAAGAAGAAGAGGAGGAGGAGGAGAAGAAGAAAAGGAGGAAGAAGAAGAAGAAAAAGAAGAGGAGGAGAAGGAGAAGGAGAAGGAGAAGGAGAAGGAGAAGGAGAAGAGGAAGGAGAAGAAGAAGAAGAAAAAGAAGAAGAGGAGGAAGGGGAGGAGGAGGAAGAGGAGGAAGAGGAGGAAGGAAGAATGAAAGAAGGAGGAGGAGGAGAAGAAGAAGAAGAGGAGGAGGAGGGGGAGGAGGAGAGAAGACTTGAGGGGGGGGAACCTTCCATTTGGCTGAGGTTCAACACGAAGAGGTGAGATAAGCCCCCCTCCCTCCCTTCCCGCCAGGCTAGTTGTTTTCAATTTCTGAGCCCCAGGCTGGCCCCAAGCCAATCCCTCTTAACCGTGGAGGGGCTAAAGTTCCTTGGGACGAGGAAAGCCTCCTCTTTGCTGTGAGTTCAACTTTAAGTTCCAAGGCTGGGTCACCTTTGGAACCTTCTGATCGGATTTAAGAAGTCCTGGGGGCAGCTGGGATTTTCAAAGTTCCTTCCTCCTCACCCCCTAGACCATTAAGTCTTGAGATAGCATCTCTCCAGGGTCTGGAGGTGTGTGGGTACAATTGTCCAAGGAAAAAGACTGAATCTGCAACTTGGGGGGGTGGCTTGTATCTTTGGACAAGCTGGAGAGTTTGAACTCTTTTTTTTTTTTTAAATTTTATTATTACTTTTGGTCTACCTGCCGTGGAGAAGTTGGCGTTTGGATTTTGGGTGTTTGTCTGGTGCTCAGCCTGCTCAGACTTTGGAAATCTTATCTTACACGGCTCAAGGTAATATTCTACTTTTTCCAAGCTTGGTTTGTCTCTGTTGTTGTGTTTTCTATAACCTTTGGCCCGGCTAATTGCCGAACAAGTTCCCTTTTGGAAAAAAAGAAAAGAAAAAGAAAATACAAATTCTTAAAGCTCTATCACCATCCTGACCATCCATTGTTAAGCATGAATTTTTGCCCAAAAAGACAATTTGGATATCTTTCTAAAGGGAAAGGCCGCATGAGACGTGAGCCAAATAATAAAAGAAACATGGATTTTTTTTTCTCTCTCTCTCTCCTTCTCAATAATCATTAGACTTTTTTTCTTTGTTAATTCACAAGAGAAACTATTCCAAGTTCTAATAAGAAGGTCTTTCTTATTTTTTTTCCTTCTTCTTGGGAAATCAATCAATCAAGAATAATATGGCTCTCTCTCCCCAGCGAGATTTTCTTAGCAACAAAATTCTTAAGAAGAAAGGTGGCAATTGTATAGTGTAGAGGTTTTTTTTCTCCCCCCCCAAGTCTGTGTTCTTTTAAAAAACTGATCACGAGGGAGACTTTACCTTGTCAACTCCCAGCCTATTTCTCTCCATTTAATAGAGGTGCTTATGTTAAATCTACAAGCAGCTGAAAAGACGAATGCTTTGTTTCCTTTCATTTTATACAGCCTTTTTTTTCTTTTTTCTTTCCTTTCGCTTAGCCTGCATTGTTGCCTGGGTAGGAAAAACATTTTTCCAAGGGCCCAGGAAAGCCGTGCTTACAATAGAGGAGGTAAAAAAGGTATTTCATCAAGAGGCCATTGGCATTAAGAGTGGAGTGGGGGGGAACCCTTAATCACCCTGATTTCACAGCAAACGAGGCATCTAATTGTGACACGGTTTTGATTGCTTTTCCTTTTTAATAAAAGGACAATTTATGATCCTTCCAGGTCACATTGGCTCTCTGGTTTGGAAGTGAATTATACAGGGGTCTTTAAAAATTTAAAAAAAACACGCACACAGATCTTCCATCTTGGCTCTGAAACTCGGCAGGGATCGATCAATCGAGATTTTTTTTAATAGCTCTTTTAAGAAATGATAAATTGCAAGGCAGGGCCAGGGGGCCAGACTCAATCCAAGGTTTGCAATTGGATGGAGACAGATCCGAGATTGGCAGTTTGAGTTCCTCCTCTCCCGAAGAACCTTTGAATCTTGGCTAGCTATTTTTGTGAGATTTTCGTAGGACTCCCAAACTTCTTCCCTACCCCCATGGACCAACCTTACAGCTTCCTCAGCCTTTGCTTTTCCTACCGATCAAATTACACTTGCAATGGCTGCAACTGCCTTAAAGTCTAAAAAGCTCTGGCTGAGACCACAGTAGTCCTCGGGTTACCACTAAGATTGAGCCCAAAATTCGGATTGCTAAGCGAAACGTTTGTGAAGCGTTTAACCTGCTCTATGTTACGACTTTTCTTGCCACCGTTGTTAAGTGAACCGTTGCCTTTGTTAAGTTAGTAACCCAAGCGAATCTGGATTCCCCATGGATGTTGCTGGTGACAAGGTTGCAAAAGGGGAATTGTGTGCCCCCAGGGACACTGCAACCGTCATAACTATGAACCAGTTGCCAAACGTCTGAATTTCGATCGCGGGAACGCTGCAATGGTTGTAAGTGTGACAAATGGTGCTAAGTCACTTTTTTTCAGGGCCGGTGTAACTTTGAACGGTCACTAAATGTGTAAGTCGAGGGGAGACAGGATAGCGGTCTTCCAATATTTGAGGGGCTGCCACAGAGAGGAGGAAGGGGGTCAAGCTGTTTGCTAAAGCGTCTGTAGGCCAGACAAGGAATAATGGATGGAAACCGAACAAGGAGAGATTCAACCTGGAAATAAGGAGAAACTTTCTGACGGTGGGAACAAGCAAACAATGGAACAAAATTTGCCCTCAGAAGTTGTGGGAGCGCCATCACTTGAGACTTTCAAGAAGAGATTGGACTGCCATTTGTCAGAAATAGTGTAGGGATCTCCCGCTTGGGCAGGGGGGTGGACTAGATGACCTATATGGTCCCTTCCAACTCTGATTATCTGTTATCTGTATTAAACATCACAATGAAGCATTAACTTCTTCAGCAAGAGCTGGACATGGGGTGACAGGGTAGCAGCCTTCCAATATCTGAGGGGCTGCCCCAAAGAAGAGGGAGTCAAGCTATTCTCCAAAGCACCGGAAGGCAGGACAAGAAGCAACGGATAGAAACTCATCAAGGAGAGAAGCAACTTAGAACTAAGGAGAAATTTCCTGACTGGGAGAACATTTAATCAGTGGAACAACTTGCCACTAGAAGCTGTAGGAGCTTCATCACTGGAGGTTTTCAAAAAGAGATTGGACAACCATTGGTCAGGGATGGTATAGGGGTCTTCTGTTCAAGTAGGGGTTGGACTAGAAGACCTCCAAGGTCCCTTCCAACTCTGTTATTCTGTGACCTGGAACTTGTTGAAGAGATACCCTTGGGTCCTGGAAACGGGGACCTTTTAAACTCCTCCCAAAGGGACTGATTGATTGAAACCGAAGACTGTCCTTTATTTCTGTGTGTGTGCAGTTGGTTGGCTTGTTGACCTTATGAAAGAAGACTAAGACGTTTCCCCTCCCCTCCTCCGCCCCTTCCTTTGATCTCCTTTAAAGCATAAGGTGTCCTTTTGTATCAGGACTTCAGCGTTCTGAGTCATTACAGGCTTTAATAACCCCTGGTGTTTATTTGCTAAAGAATGAGCACGCAGGCTAGAGTTTGAGTAATAGCAAGAAAATTATTTACAGGAATAATTGGTTTGCAATTATAGATAGATAGATAGAATTCTTTATTGGCCAAGTCTGATTGGATACAAAAGGGATTTGTCTTTGGTGCAAATGCTTTCAGTGTACATAAAAAGAAAAGATACATTCGTCAGGAGTCAAGAATCAGAAGGTCCAACACTTAATGATAGTCATAGAGTACAATAAGCAATCAAATCATGCTAGGAAACAGTCCATAAAAATCATTAGGATACAACCAACAAGGTTACAGTCATACAGTCATAAGTGGGAGGAGATGGGTGAAAGGAAGGATGGGAGGATTAATAGTAACAGTAATAGTAGTGCAGACTTTGTAAATAGTTGGACAGTGTTGAGGGAATTATTTGTTTAGCAGAGTGATGGCGTTTGGGGAAAAACCGTCCTTGTGTCTAGTTGTTCTGGTGTGCAGTGCTTTAGAGTGTCATTTTGAGGGAAGGAGTTGAAACAGTTTATGTCCAGGATGTGAGGAGTCCGTAAATATTTGCACAGCCCTCTTTTTGACTCGTGAAGGATACAGGTCCTCGACTGAAGGCAGGTTGGTAGTAATTGTTTTTTCTGCAGTCCTAATTATCCTCTGGAGTCTGTGTCTGTCCTGTTGGGTTGCAGAACCAAATTGAAACAAATGTAGATACTCCCCCTAGATTTTTTTTCCTCTTTTCTCAAAAGGATTCAAAAAAGATTTTACAAACTATTCTGAAATAGTTTGGCTGAACAGTTCTACCAAAAATCCAAGACAGTGAGCAGTCTAGTTTTGAAGGTAGATGGTTTTATATTTCAGAAGGAGATTGAAAAAGGATTTCTCTGAGTTGGTGGTGCTACACCATGGCCATTTTACGATGTGTGGATTTTAATTCCCAGAATCCCCCAGCCAGTTGGAGAATTCTGGGAGTTGAAGGCCACACATCTTAAAATTGGCAAGGTTGAGAAAAGCTGCTGTAAGTGATGGTGTCTTCGGAAGTATCTCTTTGACAGATGGGATACCTAGATAGGTTGACCGTGAAATGGTAGTTGAGCTTACAAATTGTGGATCTGTACTTTAAATATTGGCCAGGTCCATCCTTCACATTACACAGTAACCATGGTTTGTTAGGATGACTAGGTTCCATAAGTTGCTGGTGCAAAAGCAAACCAACCAAGATATTATATATTGTGTGCTAGAGAACTCAGTCAAGTGGTTCCTTAGAGATGAAGATATATATAGAAAGCATGTATTTAAAAAGGACAACATCACTCATCTGGAAATATCTGGCCAAAATTGTGTTCACTACCAGGCACTTTCAATACCTGAGGGAATGAAAAGACAAAACTCTCTCAGTAGTGGCCCCACTTTTCATGAGATCTCAACTTTAAAATGTGGGGTCCTTTTTAAATTAAAGCTTTAGATGGTTTTATTATCTGAGTTTGGCTGTCTATGCAGATGTTTGGTCTTGCATAAGTCAACTTAGAAACTTTCTGGAGAACTCAACACATGAACCACTTCCCCCACTGCATGAAACCATGTTTCGTTGAGCCAGGTCTATTGAACATGCCACCATTAGATTGCTGTTGTCTCTTGGACTAAGTCCTAACCTATTATCTACAAACCCCAATGGCTGCATTCCCACTTGATTCTAAATCATCCAACCATCACTTAATGACTTACCCCAATGTGAGGCCCAAGCCTATGAGTTCATCCCTGATACTAAACCACGGCTTATTGAGCAAGTCATTGCAGCATGAACCATGTGCCATGCTCAAGCTATATAACCCATGACTTAGAAACTACAATGGTCTGAGTTCTCCATGATCTTGCCTAGATTCATCCTAAGAGCCAGGATGGCACAGTGGTTAGAATGTAGTACTGCAGGCTACTTCTACTGACTGCCTGCTGACTGCAAATTGGCAGTTCGAATCTCACCAGGTTCAAGGTTGACTCAACCTTCCATCCTTCTGAGGTGGGTAAAATGAGGACCCAGATTGTTGGGGGCAACAGGACGACTCTGCAAACCGCTTACAGGGAGCTGTAAAGCACTGTGAATCAGTATATATGTCCAGGTGTTATTGCTATTTTCCTTCCTTCCTTCCTTCCTTCCTTCCTTCCTTCCTTCCTTCCTTCCTTCCTTCCTTCCTTCCTTCCTTCCTTCCTTCCTTCCTTCCTTCACACAATGGTTAGAATGCATTATTGCAGACTACCTCTGCCCACCACCAGCAGTTCGATCCTGACCGGCTCAAGATTGACTCAGCCTTCCATCCTTCCGAGGTCGGTGAAATGAGGACCCAGATGGTTGGGGGCAAGAGGCTGACTCTGTAAACCACTTAGAGAGGGGCTGTAAAAGCACTGTGAAGCGGTATAGAAGTCTAAGGGCTATTGCTATAATCAAGCATCGACCTTACAACTTTTGCATGACTACCCAACCCAGATTGTGGGTTTATTTTGACCTTTTATCCAGGCCTGCACTTTTAACTTCTTCTTCTTTAGTTTGCCTCTTAAACATTCAGTTTGTTGAGAGTTGTCCCCGAATTAGCCAGGTGGGGAAGGAATGTAGAACAATAAAAGGCTTGGAAGCAGAAGATAACAATCGGCCTGCTTCGTTTGAACTCTGATGTTGGTAGAATTGGCGAAGATTGCCTGCTGCAATCCCTCACACATTTGCAACTCCCTCACTGTGAGTTGACACCTGTACAAACAGCTCTGGCCGGTAGTAACCCCCGCAGGGATGAAGCAAAGGCAGTTTGAAGAGCCACCAGAAACCCTCCCGGTGCAAAGTTGCTTTGAAAACAGTAGGGCTGGGCTGCCTGAAGAAGAAAATATCTCTCCCATTTAACAGAATAAGAGAGTTGGAAGGGACTCCTTCTCAAGCAGGAGATCCTAGGCCATTCCAGACAAGTGGCTTTCCGATTTCTTCTTAAACACCTGCAGTGTTGGAGCAACCACAATTTCTGGTGGCAAGCTGTTCCACTGGTTCAAGGGTCTTCAAACTTGGCAAGTTTAAGACTTGTGGACTTCAACTCCCAGAATTCCTGAGCTAACACAACTGGAGGAGGAATTCTGGGAGTTGAAGTCCACAAGCCTTAAGGCTCTCAAGTTTGAAGACCCCTGATCTATCACCTATCACCTATCACCTATCACCTATCATTCTCTCTCTCTCTCTCTCTCTCTCTCTCTCTCCCGTACCTACCTATTTACCTATCTATTTATCTATCTATCTATCTATCTATCTATCTATCTATCTATCTATCTATCTATCTGTCTATCTGTCTATCTGTCTATCTATCTATCATCTATCTATCTATCTATCTATCTATCTATCTATCTATCTATCTATCTATCTATCTATTATCTATTATCTATCTATCTATCTATCTATCTATCTATCTATCTATCTATCTATCTATCTATCATCTATCACAAGGGTCTTCAAACTTGGCAAGTTTAAGACTGGTGGACTTCCCAACTCCCAGAATTCCTGAGCTAACATGACTGGATGAGGAATTCTGGGAGTTGAAGTCCACAAGTCTTAAAGCTGTCAAGTTTGGAGAGCCCTGCGACTGATTAATTGTTTTCACTGTCAGGAAATTTCTCCTTAGTTCTAGTTGCTTCTCTCCTTGGTTAGTTTCCATCCGTTGCTTCTTGTCCTGCCTTCAGGTGCTTTGGAGAATAGATTGACCCCCCCTTCTTTGGGGCAGCCCCTCAGATATTGGAAGACTGCTATCATGTCCCCCCTTAATCCTTCTTGCCACTCCAAGCAGAGCTCAACTGAATGGAATCACTTCCCACTCAACAAATTCCACAGCTCTTCCGGAAACTGATCTCTTATCATTTTGATTAAAAGCTGTGCGCTCCATTCTCCCATCCCCTCGACCTCTCTTGCTCTATTTATTTGGGCGAGAGGCAAAAAAAACAAAAAACCAACCATTTCCCAGGGAGTGATAAAGAGGGAGAAATGAATAATATTTATTGCGGTCATCAATCTCTCCCTCTGCTGTCTCCCCATCAAGCGTTGCCTTTCCCCAGCGGAGGTCAGACAGAGGAGCAAAGAGATCAGGTTTGGGGTGAGAGGAAAGTGGAGCTGAAATGCCAGGCTGCCACAGAGCACCAGTTGTGCATTGTGTCTTAAATCTTGGGCTCCTCGCCCACCCTTGGCATTTCCATCGGGCTCCCCCCGTGGCTCCTAGGACTGGCGGAATAAATTGGGAGACAGCACCTCTAGGCCATCATCTCAGGGGTGGACTTCAAAAAGGTTCTCTGCCTGGTTGCTGGGTGGGTGTGGCCATGGTGGGCGTGGCCTAGTTGGCCTCCTGCACCACGGTGGTGGTGGTGAGGTTTTTTCGCCCTCCCCGGGTTCCGAAGGCTCTCCGGGAAGCCAGAAACGGGGCCCATTTCAGGCCTTCCCGAACTTCCACGAAGCCCGTTTTTCAACCTTCCCCGAGCCTCCGTGCCCGTGGTGGGATTCAAAAATGTTTACTACCGGTTCTGTGGGTGTGACTTGGTGGGTGTGGCATGGCTTGGTGGGCGTGGCTTGGTGGGTGTGGCAGAGGAAGGATACAGCAAAATCTCCACTCCCTCCCCACTCCTGGGGAGAAGGTTACTGCAAAATCCCCATTCCTTCTCCACCCCACTAACCTGCTTTCCAGCTCCGTTCTCCTGTGCAGGGCAACCAAAAAAAACAACCTACTTTCCAGCTCTGTTCTCCTGTGCAGAGTAACCAAAGAAGACCCAGCCGATCAGCTGGGAGGCAGAGAATAGATGGGGGAATAGAAAGGTGGGATTTGCCGGTTCTCCGGGCTACTCAAAATTTTCACTACCAGTTCTCCAGAACCGGTCAGAACCGGCTGAATACCACCTGTGCTCCATGCGCACCCTGCACTTACCTGCATCCAAAACGGACCATCCTGGCCGGGGCAGGGTGGGGTAGGGAGGGCCAGCCAGGAGTGGGATTGTTGGGAGGGTTCTCCAAACTGCACAGAATCTTAGCTAGGGACTCTCCCGAACCCCTGAGAACCCCCAGAAGCTTACCCCTACATCATCCAGCTTCTTTCCTTTGGGCTCAAACAGACACTGGGGTAAACCAGCCCATTGATGGCTTGTCCGACAAACCACAGTTACAACCAAGTAGGGCAATGCTTTCAAACGGTGGTGGACTTCAACTAGCAGAATTCTCAGCAATGGCTATGCTGGCTGTGGAATTTGGGGAGCTGAGGTCCACATACCTGGAAATCACCAAGGTTTTACGACGCAAGATTCCAGAGGTGTTTTAATCAGCTACTAGGGAAAGCCACTGTATATAAACAGAGAGCAAACTCCACCCCCTTCTAGCACGGATGATCTTAGCTAGTTGGGTGGTGAAATGTCTGCAAGGAAACAACCGAGCTGTGAGCACACCAAGGATTCCATAGTCTTACTATTAACCAGGAATATCCTTCTGCATTGGAATCAATTCTGTCTGTATGATTTTCAAGCTGGGATTTTGACTGGTTTCATTCATTAGATTAAGTCATAATGTGGTTTATATTTAGTTGGTGCCGCATTGCCATTTAATTGCAATTTATTCAACCAGCTAAGCTTGGGGCAAAGTGGTTTAGCATATGAAAAGCCAGTTTTATGTATTCCATACATTAACACCTCGCCTCTTCTGCAAAGAGCTCAAGAAATTTTCTACCACCTTCTCCTGTATTCTATGACTGAAACCCCTGTCAAATAGGAGTAGCCAGATGATCAGCCTATTAATTTTATAGCTAAATATTGGGTGCGTACCGGGGTTTTCTTAAGCCCAAAGCAATAAATTTTGAATATTTTGCTACACAGGTTCTCAAATCAAACAATGGTGCTTTTGAAAGTATCAAGAAAGAGGGGTGTGAAACAAAACACCAAACCATTGGTTGGAGAAAATCAAGCTTTATTTCTAAGTCATATTTCCCTTGGATTTTTTATTTATTTTTTTGCAAAAAGGAAAAGAGAGAGAGAGAGAGAGCATCCATTCAAATAGGTGTAAGGAGCAAAAACGATTTTCCAAATGCTTTTCATTTCCTTTAGGCTGAGTCTTGGAGAGAAACCAAGTTAAACAACTCTTTACTTTCTTTAATCTTGTCGTGGGCTTTTCATAACTGATGATTCTTAGTTTGGTTTGTGTTGTGTGGTTTGAAGTTTTTTTCCCCTCCTTTTCTTTTCTTGTTAACCTCCAACCTCTGTTCCTCCTTTGTTCTCCTGTAATGCTGAAACAGGATGAAGTCACTTTGGATAAACTTCTGTGGGATTTAAAATAATAATAATAAAAGCATGGAAAGCAGCTTAAATGACAGAAGGAAATAGAGTCGCTTGTATGAAAGACCTAAGAAGCTGGCCAGGTTTTTTTTTTAAATTTGACCGCCAAAGTGTATCAACTACAGGACAAATTTTGTGAAGGATTTGGATCTCCAGCTCAAAAAAGATCTTCTTTTCTTTTCTTTTTAAAGATATTCTTTAGATTTGATTGCCTGAGAAATTAAAGAAAAGAGAGAGAGAGATGTCTTCCCAAGAGCTACTAAAGGATGAACTGGAGCTCGGTGGCAACTTGGCTGATGAAGATAATTGGTACATATATGAACCAATAGGAAACTCCAACGAGTGAGTATAAATGCTACTTATTTCTCAGGTTTCATCCTTGCATCGCTTTAACTATCTAGAACTTAAGGTTGTTGGTAAAACTTCCTCTCAGCAAAGTATTTGTGAATGTCCCAAATATTCTTTTAAAAAAATCATTCTGGGCTTGGGAATATTAAACCTCCAAACTGTTAGGAAAATATATCTCGTATTTATGGAAATCAAGCTACAGATATTTCGTGATTAATACTGTGTGTGAGCTTTTCAAAGAAATCCATACATTTACGATGAGGGGAGAGTGGGACTTGACTCTATCCATAATTAGTTCAGCGGTTAGCCCTTGGATGGGATTAAATATCCTCATTTCTAACATAACTCACTAATTCTGCCCCGAAGTAGGATTAATGGGACATAAGCAGCCAAGACTGAATTGAAACATTCTTCGCTTTCCCAGCTTCGACTCAGAGGGGTGCGAAACACAGAAGAAGCTTTGATGCTTTCCTGTTTTTTTGTTGGTTTGCCTCCACTGCTATTAGTACATTTATCACAGAATTCTAGAATGCAAATGTTGGGAGTTATTCTGAGGATCACCTACCCTGATGTTTCTCAACTTCGATATTGAGATCGGTGGACTTCAGTCCCCAGAATTCTCCAGCCAATCCCCAGGAGAATTCTGGGGATTGAAGTCCCCAGAGCTCAACATTGCTGCGACGTTGAGAAATATTGATGTAACCCAACACCTTTTACAGAAATCCATTCTTAGAACACTCCCAATAGATTACTATTCTACCTCTGTTTAAATCGAGGGTCTTCAAACTTGACAAGTTTGAAGACTTGTGGACTTCAATTCCCAGAATTCCTGAACTAACATGACTGGAGGAGGAATTCTGGGAGTTGAAGTCCACAAGTCTTAAAGTGGTCAAGTTTGAAGACCCCTGGTTTAAATTCTCACAATATCTCAAGGCTATTAGTTCTGTCATTGAATGACTCTGTTAAGTATTTTTCCTGGTGTCCAACCCAATCTTCTTCCTCATCATTTAAATCTGTTGTTTCTTGTCTTGACTTCCAGTCAATGGTTGGACAATCCCATCCATCTCATCCCATCCTGATATATAAGTTGCCTACTAGAACCCAATGCCATCCCTCAGTGTGTTCAATGTACTGGTCATTATTTTTGGCTGTTGCCAACATTCTGGACTGCATTTGCAATGATCCTCACATGGTCACATGTGACACCTTCTCTCCACCCCATGTTCCATTCATCATCCCATGGACCTCTCCAGATTGTATCACAAATGCCAGGATTCCTTCGTGTGTAACTTGCCTCGCTCCTGCGTCAAACCACTGAACGGTAGGAAGAAAGTTCTGGGTGAAGGAACTTCAGGTCCTGGATTTGATTCTTCTCATTCAGTCCAGCCCTTGGATCCTTTCGGGCCAGAGAGAATTTTAAAAGCCTTCTTTTTTGTCCTAGTTGAACCTTCCTTGAGCATGAAGTTGAAACTTCCCTCCACTTAAAAAAGTTCATTGAGTGACCATTCAAAATTACGTCATTGAAAAGATGAAAAGTTGAAAAGTGACCTACAACCAGTTTTCACACTAATGACCATTGCAGCATCCCTATGGTCATGAAATATACTTAATGTCAACTCATAAAATATTTCTATGGTCTTTTTAGAACAACAGAAAGGGAGGAGGGAAAGAGGTTTGAAAGAGCAGTGCGGTAGCTTGGAAATCGAAAGTGCATTCCTTACATAGTTTTTCAAAGATAGCAACTAGGTGACTGAAGTTTCTGCCCTGCATATATCTAACTGGAGAGCATGATTGATGACTCTGGGCTATGGATGTGATCCATTGGAGAATATGGATAAGGGGGTGGGGGAAAACCAGTGTCAAGGGTGACAATGAATTATGTGTCTCAGAGTTGGCTACACCCAGGCAGTGCTGGACATGTTTACTCCCAATATATCCTTTAGAAGTTTTGGAAGTTTGGCTCGAGACTCACGATTTAATTGGGGTAACTGCCAGAATCCTGACACTTATCAAGTGACTCATATTTATGACCATTGCAATGTCCAGGGGTCCCATGATCCCCTTTTGTAAACTTCTGACCAGCAAAGTCAATGGGAGAAGCCAGATTCATCTAACAACCACATTACTAACTTAACAATTGCAGTGATTCACTTAACAACGGTGGCAAGAAGGGTCGTAAAATGGGACAAACCTCACTTAACAGATATCTCTCGCTTAGCAACAGAAATTCTGGGCTCCATTGTGGTCAAAAATTGATGATTACCTGTATGATCCTTCTGAATGGTTGACGGATCCTACATTTTGAGCTTTTGTGACCTTTCCTCCAAAAATATCCTTCAGAAGACACTAACATGATTGCAAACGCTGGTGCACCAGAGTTCCTTGTCAACTCCTACCACCCTTAGATATTTCCCCTTGAAGGATCTCTAAAATACTTGAGAAAAATCTCCTCAGTGGGAGAATCAGTGGTGGGATTCAAAAATTTAACCGAAGGTCCTTTGCCCTAATGATTTCTTTCAACAACCAGTTCACCAAATTGCTCAGAAAGTTACCAGCCAGGTCTGACAAACCGGTGCGATCCGGATGAATCCCACCACTCGTCTGAATATATTCTGAGAGGGAACAAGCTGCAGGGCAACTTTTCCACCACCCCCACCCCCCTGATTGTACAGAAAGTCGGTCTAGCAAGAGAGATGACCTTTTAAATTCAGAAAGCTTCCTTCAAGGGCTGTAACTTTATCCAGATTCAAGCTTGGTCAACTCACAAGCTTTCCAACTCTTGTTGAAAAGTCACACAAAGGGCTGTTCTCACCAGGCCGCTAATCTAACAACCTGTGTTCTCTGGAACGTAATTTTTTTTTTTGCTGGATTTTAACAGGGAAAAAAAAGACATTTCAAACCCTCACTTCCTCTCACATTACCACAGTGCCACAAAAGCAGTCCTGTGTTAGAAAATCTGTTGCTTGTTTGCATTCATTTGAATAAGCACCTTCAGTTACATTTCCATGCTACTCCATCTTCGTAAATCCAACTAACCACATGACACATATTAGAGCTCTTAATCTCTGTTCCTAGTCAAGCTTTTTGGCTTATGGGCTTTGGGGTTGTTTTTGGTTGCTTAAATCATTCCTTTTAATTGTCTGTGCTTTCCATGAATGTGAGGCGTCTAACATCTACTTTAAAGCTGCTGTTTTAAGTGAGTTGGTTTTAGTGAGGAATTGGAGAGAGAGAGAAAATCTCTGGAAAAGAAAAACATTTGGATAGAATGAAAGAAGATAAACGTGATTTGTTTGTTTTTTCGTCCTAAGGCATTGTTGTCAAATGCAGAATTTTTTTCTTGGCCGGAGGATATTGGTTTAGATTTGACGGCTCTTAATATGTTGTTTTCTGAGCCAGATGTGCTTTTAAATGGTTTTGATGCTTTCTTGCAGCATGGCTTCCAACATTATCCCCGATTGCCAACTGACTGTCCCCTTTGATCTCTATCACTGCAGCATGGCTCCGATTTCTGTAAGTATTTTTTTTTTAAAAAACAAGTTTGCAAATGAGGCTTTGGCCTCTGTGGGCCACTTCTCGAAGAGGTAAGAGGACAACAGGAGTTATAGAGAGAGGAGCATTATCCAAAATACTTTACACAACATTTGTGAAGCTGATTGGAATTGGTGATCTACCGATCCATGAAATAGGCCAGCATTTCTCAACCTTGGTATCTTGAAGAGGTGTGGACTTCAACTCCCAGAATTCCCCAGCCAGCCAAGGGGAATTCTGGAAGTGGAAATCCACACCTCTGCAAGCTGCCAAGGTTGAGAAACACTGAAAGAGGCTGTTAATTTGATACTATAGTGTAGCTGCAAATATCTAACTTGATTATTTAGCCAAGAACGTAAATTACACCCCACTGGGGCTTTACTCACTTCAGTGAGGCTAAAGAAAGTATTAATCATAATAAGAAACCACATTCAGAAAGAAGGGAAGGGAAGGGAAAAGGAAAGGGAAGGGAAGGGAAGGAAAGGAAAGATGGAGGGAGGGAGAAGGGAGGGAGGGAGGGAGGGAAGGGAAGATGGAAGGAAAGGAAAGGAAAGATGGAAGGAGAAGGGAAGAAGGAAGGGAAAGGAAAGGAGGAAAGATAGAGGGAGAAGAAAGGGGGGGAGGTAAAGGAAAGGAGAAAGGAAAGGAAAGGAGGAAAGATGGAGGGAGAAGGAAGGAAGGAAGGAAGAAAAAGGAAAGGGGAAAGGAAAGGAGAGGAAAAGGAAGGAAAGGAGAGGAGAGGAGAGGGGAGGGGAGGGAAGGAAGGGAAGGAAAGGAAAGGAAAGGAAAGGAAAGGAAAGATGAAGGGAGAGGGAAGAAAGGAGACCTTTTTCAAAGTGAGTTCCTAGCTTATCACCCAAATATACACCAGGTCTTAACTGATTTAATCTTTTCTAACATAAGCCAAGGTTAGCTGTTGTGACAGTCCAGTTTTATTCCATTTTTCTGGCTGGCTGGCTAACACATTTTGGACTCTTTCGACTGCTACCATCACCCCCTCCCCTTCTTGCTTTTTATCCTCACAACAGCCCTGCGAAGTAGACCAAGCCCAGATTGTGCAAGAGTTAACGCTTTAGCATTTCTTCCCCCCCAACTTTGGCTATTCAAGGTTTCTTTGGCTGTCTTTGTTTGTGTCGCCATAACAACTATCTCCCCACCGTGAGGAGCTGAAAAGAACTGATGCCAATGTTTTCTGCCTAGTGAAATTGTGGGGGTTACCCCACCTCCTTTTAATATCCCTAGTTGGCAGCTGCTGACATGTTCAGCTGCTGGAAAGGGAGTGTGGACAGATACGGCTTGCAGTTTTGAGAAAGTTTAGGACGGTGTTTTAAACACTGCAAAAATCCCTCCGTGCAGTGTGGCAGATGGCCCAGTCAAAACTGCAGCTGAGCATAAAACCATTTTATATTTCAAAATGCTCTTCACCACTTGGGGGTTTGTGGAAGGATGTATAATTGAAATGGAACCAAATCCGCGAAAGGAAACTTCGAATCAAGATGAGAAGTTATGGAAAAGCAAAGGACTGAGAAACCAGAGAGAAAATCCGATTTGGGTGATAGTAGGTTAGTAGGTCAAGGACCCTCCTCCTCCTCCTCCTCCCCCTCCTCCCCCTCCTCCTCTCCACAAACCCCACTCTCTTCTATTACTGAGGATGTTCCCTAGTTGGGTAATGAAACGTCTGCAAGAAAACCACCAAGCAAGAAAACCACCAAGAAAACCACCTGCAAGAAAACCACCAAGGACCCCACAGTCCTCCTCCTTTCCTTCTCTTCTCCTTCTCCTCCTCCTTCTCCTCCTCCTCCTCTCCGTAAACACCACTCCCTTTTAGCACTGATGAGATTACCTGGTTGGGTCATGAAACGTCTTGCAATAGCGTGGTGGTCCCTCCCTATGAAACGTTATCCCTGCAGAGTAAAGATTGACCTCTATCTTGACTTTCTTTCAAAAGACCCTGAAGATGTTTTTGCCAGCAGACCCCGGGCATCTCAGGGTGATATGGAGCCCATCAAGTGGTTTGATTGTTGTCACCTGGGCAAGTGGAGTTCATGGCAAGTGGGTTTTGTTCTATTTGGGGTTCCCCTGCTAGATTCACCATTAGTTGAATGGCCATATACATTTTATAGATAGATTACAGTTTAACAGAGTTGGAAGGGACCTTGAGGGTCATCTAGTCCAACCCCCCACCCCACCCAAGCAGGAGACCCTACACCATTTCTGACAAAGGGCAGTCCAGCCTCTTCTTGAAAACCTTCACGGATGACGCTCCCACAACTTCTGAAGGCAACTTATGTTCCATGGGTTCATTGCTCTCACTGCCAGAAAATTTATCCTTAGGTTGAATCTCTGCTTGTTCAGTTTCCATCCATCATTCCTCATCTGGCCTTCACATGCCTTGGAAAACAGCTTGACCCCCTCTTCTGTGTGGCAGCCCCTCAAATATTGGAAGACTGCTATCCTGTCTCCCCTGGTCCTTCTCTTCACTAGATGATAGATAGATAGATAGATAGATAGATAGATAGATAGATAGATAGATAGATAGATAGATAGATAGATAGACAGATGAGAGAGAGAATAAAAATCTGGGTCATTAGGTGGATGGAGGACCTTAGGAATGCAATATATTTTGTCATTTTTATTATATCTTCATTTTCATACCTAAGAACAGAAGAATAACTTCATTTGTTTAAGGAATCAAGCTGTGTGTAAACACGAGGAATCTTGCCTTACAGCTAGTTATGCTCGTGATTCTCTCGCTGTTGGTAAAAAGGAAGAAACTCTATCCAGATTTTTGGAACGGAGTACCTGGACTATTGAGGTACTAACTCGGTCATGCTGGGTGGGGAACACTTCGGCTTGGGGCGGGGGTGGTGGTCTTGCAACTTTGGAGCATAATATCTTCAAAGCTTTCCAGCAGAGGCATTCCATTTGTAGAACTAATTTTTGTTTTGTTTTCTTCTGTTTATTCTTCCTCTCTGGCACTCTGTTTGTCGGCTTTGCCCAGCCCTATGCATTTCTTGGAAGACACGCAGAACAAAGGATTGGCCATTGCAGTCTTTGGCATACTCTTCTCTTCGTTGTGCGTGCTGTTGTTAGACAATGACCCCCTGCCTTTCATCTCCAACTCTTCAATACAAAATCGAGGTAATCTCAAAGAATTTCAGATAGGAAGATGGGGAGGTGGTGATCTTCTCTAAACTCCCTCTTTCAAGTTAGCTTTGTTGATTAAGAATTTGGGGAGCTGTGGTCAAAGATAGGTCAATAGCACCAAAGTGGACAGAAAATAAGGACTATAACCTTTTTTAAAAAAAGTGGACGGTTAATTTTTGGAAATTTGAGGAGGAAGATGAACAGCTGACAGGGAGTGGGAGTGCAGGTCTGTTGGCTGCAGGGGAAACTGGGGAAGGGCAAAGCCCAACTGGGCAGAGCAGGGGAGAAGCAGAACAAGGGGAAGGGAGTTCAGAGGAAGACCTAGGCCCACCCCCTCTTCATCCCAAAGCAGGCAGAGAGGAACAGAGAAAAGAGCAACGTGGGTTGCATGGCTTACAGGGGAGGAAAGGGCCCTGATTCCCTTCATTAGGCACACCTGGGAAGAGAGTTTAAAAGAGATGCATGCTGAGTGCAGCATATTCTGGGAACAAACGTGAGTTTATCTTGTGTTGACTTTGGTTATCTGTGTTCCTGGCATCCTCCCAATCGTGTTGAGTTATTACCATGCCTTCATGTCTGGAATTCCTTCTCTTGCCCTGCCGGACTAATGGCCTCTTCTTGCCTTGATTGGAGGTATAGTTACAGTTTTTGTTGTCCATGTTTTGGACTTGATTCTCTGCAGCCAAAGGCTGTTCCTGGGAGTGTTTTTCTCCAACCAGAAGGTAACCAGGACATTGGGGAAAGCTGGAGCTAATAAAGGGACTCCTACTGATTATCTGACTGTGTTGCCTTTGTGCCACGCCCTGGGTCATCATAGTGGCCTCCAAGGTGCATTGAATTTGTCACTCTGTAAAGAAAGAATATGGAGGACAAAATATGTCCACCTTACTTGGAACATCTCCTTTTCTACACAAGCCATTCTGGTGCTTCTGACATGGGGATAAGATCAGCTGCTTCCTGATTATATCGTAATTAAGAGTTGTGGTTAAGAGTTGTGTCTAATCCAGCATATCATCTCCTTCTTCACAAGAACATTAGAAATCACTTCAATGGATCAAAGCAAGCTTATATCATCCTTCCTCCCAGAGAGAAAGCAGCACAAGTAGGCATAGAAAAAGAGCTAACCTGCTTTTGACCCATGCCAATTGGCATTAGATGGCGGAATGGCCTTAAAAAAAGTACTGCCTTCTTTCCACCATGGTTTTAGGCGAAGGATCTCTCCAAATAGACCCAGCTCTGGTTTTTAAAAGCCATTTCAACTAAGAGCAGGAGGAACACACAAAGAACATCTGCCATTTCTGTCTTCTTAGATATTTTCCTTGTTTTGCCTAAGACAAGATCCCCCAACCTTGGCAACTTTAAGATGCGTGGACTTTCAACTCACTTCAATGGCTGACTGGGGAAATCTGGGAGTTGAAGTCCATCTTAAAATTGCCAAGGTTAAGAAATCTGACCTAAGGACAGGACCAATCCAAGGTCTGTTGGCCAACAGTCATCGTTGTACAAATAAATGTCCCATGAGTTGCCTTCTATGGGAAATCTGATGACGTCCCCTTAGCAGAGGTTATGGCAACCCTACCCACTCTTTCATTTGCATTGTCCACGTGTCTTTGCGCAAAAATACTTGGGCTTTTAACGTTAGTCCTTCTCTTTTGATCTCTTTGTCTAGAGTACTGGAAGGTGCTGGCTTTATTCTATTATCCTGCCTTCTATTATCCCTTATTGGCATGCGCTACTGTTCGACACAGAATTGGATACCTGCTTGGCTGCCTTCTGTCCTGGTGTCACTGTGTGCTCTACATCTGGCAAAAGGTGGAATGTCCTCAGTCATCCAAGGTAAAGAGAAAGAAGAAAGAAGCTGATAGGGAGAAACTGGGTGCAACTAGAGCAGAGGTCTCCAAACCTGGCAACTTGAAGACTTGTGGACTTGAACTCCCAGAATTCTGGGAGTTGAAGTCCACAAGTCTTAAAAGTTGCCAAATTTGGGGACCCCTGAACTAGAGTTCTTGCCTGAAGCCTGGAGACTTTCTGCCCATTTTGGGAGAAGTTTGGGACTCAAATTTTGGATTTTTAATAAATGCAGTTGGGCCATAGAATCAAAACATATTAATTTGAAGCAATTAATAGAAACTCCCTTGATGATATTCAGAAGGACATCCTGGAGACAATATCTGGAGAAGGTCTGAAGACCACACTTTGAGTTGGGGGGATACTGATCTGGGGCCACAGTTGCATACATCTTTGGATCGTGATGCTTCAGAAGGCTCATGGTCGTTTATCACTCATGTTTCTCGAACTCGGTGAAGTAGATTTTAGGATGCAACTACTACAAGGGAAATGTGAGGATCTGTCCCAGAAGAATGAGAAAGGAGCTAACTAAGGAGCAAATTGTCAGGAATATATATGGCACCGGGGTTCCTCCCAGGTGGCTTTCAGACCAGGAATCATTTGTTACCTGTACATTGGACAAAGCGGATGCTTTGACTTAATAGGAGTAGCAAACTCTCTGGATTTCCCATGGACTGCAGTATGTTCTCAGCCTCCAGGAAGCAGGGCAGAAAGCAATTATGTGCACAGCTTGTAATTAACATGAAAGCATATTTTGAGCCCCACCAAAGGCCCAAGGAAGAAAGCGGCCAAGAACACCCCCTCGGAGTTCCAGAGGATCTGAAAAAGGGGTGTGGAGGAGAGCAACTAATCCACTCTCTTTGTTTGCGACTTTGCACCTTGAAGCAATTCACGGAGGACTTCGCGAGAGGGACCAACTCACTCTTCAAATTCATCACTGCGTCATCACTGTGGCAGAGAGATCTGGTCCATAAACCACAATCCCTGGGTCTGGAAACTTCCCAGTGTAACATTAGCCATTGAGGGATGGTGACCGAGATATAATTCAACTCCTCGGTGCTCAGTGGTAGCCACTTTATTCTGTCTTTTTTTCTTCTCCTTTCTTCTCAGATCTACAGGTATTATTCCCTGCTTTCTTACCTGCCTATCATTCTGTGCCTCGCCGTGCTGAGCCTTTGGTACCCCGTAAAATTGGTTGAGAGCTTCAAAGGGGACGCCAGGATGGCGACAGAGAAGGTAACCAATCTTGACATCGCCCTCTCCAGCTCCAAAGGAGGCAACAAATAAGCCATTGACGATCGTGAATCATCGTTAAACAAATGGTTGTAAGACAAGGACTACCTGGATGAAGTACATCCAAAATTAGGAAAGAGAGCGGTGATTTTGTTCTTAAAAAATCCGCTTTCCCCCCCTAATGATCTCTCGTTGATTTATTTGTGTCAACCCAACCTCTCAGCTCCAGAAAAGTTGAGTCTTAATGTCCCTGGTTCAGAGAAGAATGGATGCCTTATTGTACAGTTGTATTTAAAAAAAAAAAAGCAGGCTGTTGGCGCAACGGTGTTGTAATCCCCTCAGACTGTTGTGTAAGAAATCCCTGCTTTGCAAACCCAACAATAGTCAGAGGAATGCGTTTGGTGCCTTTGCTTGGAAATGTGCAGGCAGGTTTTTGGGTTTCACCAAATCCAACCATTTATATAACCCTGAGATGAAAGGGAGGGAGAGAAGGAAGGGAGGGAGATGGAAGGGAGGGAGGGAGGGAGATAGAAGGAAGGAAGGAAGGAAGGAAGGAAGGAAGGAAGGAAGGAAGGGAAGGAAAGGAAGGAAGGAAGGAAGGAAGGAAGGAAGGAAGGAAGGAGGAAGGAAGGAGAGAAGAGAGAGATGGGCGGGAAATGGGTGGGAGGGACGGAGATAGGAAGGAAGGAAGGAAGGAAGGAAAAGGAAGGAGATAAAAGGGAGGGAGATAGAAAGAAGGAAGGGAGGGAGATAGAAGGGAGGGAGGGAGATGGAAGAGAGGGAGGAACACATATATACATATACATATACATATACATATATATATATATATATATATATATGGTATTCAGCTTTGTTTGGGTATTTTCCCATGTGATTATAGTTGCGCTTTTTGCAAAGTTGCATATGATATATATATATATATATATATATATATATATATATATATATATATATATATATATATATATATATATATATAATATCAATCATTGTGTGCCCAGTCTTCTCTCTTTTCCTCACAATTCTCAGAATGATGCTGTTCTTCTTTCACACCAGATGTGGTCGGGCATCTGTGCAGCCATGTAATTAGCACCTTTGCAACTGTTATCACGACTCGCGGAGCAGATGGAAATTATGAGAGACATTTTTAAGGGGTGGCACAAATCAGACCTATTTCTTTCATTTTATTTATTGCTAAGCAAAGAACAAAAAACACGGGGAGAATGCAGGAGAAAAGGCGCAGAGAGGCAGCTTTGTAACCTTGTTAGGGTAGAAGAGCATTTTACGCCACAAAATTTAATTTTAATGTATGACGATTGGTGTAAATTTAAAGTGACAATAACGATCTTCTAAGTTAGTGTAAGCCTAAATCCTTGGTGCTCTCTGACCAGGGATGTTTGCTTGCAGACGTTGCATTACCCAACTAGGTAACTTCATCAGTGCTACTGAGTGTGACTTGCTCCCTGTTAATATATAGTGGCTTTTTTCTTTCAGAGTTGATGGGGTATATGGTTTTCTCTTAATCGGGGTATTGTTTTCTGGTTGATTGTTTGGCTGATGTTAATCCCTGCTTATCTGGGTATTGACTGCTGGGTGATGGCCGCAGGGCGAGCTACTGAATATAAACAGGAAACAAACCCCACACTCACTCACACTGATGAGGACACCTAGTTGGGTAATGAAGCGTCCACAAGAATACAACCAAGCTCAACAAGCACCAAGGATCCCATAATTCAAACCCTGATATATAAACATCCTCTTCTATGGATCTGCTAATCTTCTGCAGCTAGCATCCTCAACTGCAGTTCTACCTTTAAAAATGGAGGGAGGGAGGGAGGGTAGGTATTGGGCAACATCTGGAAGGGGGAAAGTATTGATTTCATGGATTTAATGAAGGCCCCCCAAATGATTGGAATCTCATCTTGAGTGCTTCCTTGTTTGCTTGAAGGACCCCGGAAGTAGATATTATGAAGGCTATTTGAAGCACCTCCTGGCTAAAAGAACACCCAAGAAAAGGTGAGACCACCATTTGAGCCCCCAAGAACTGGAGAATCCCAAAAGCGGACCAAGTTTTGCATTTTGGGCAGTTCTTTTGAACTTCTTCTTTCAGCATCAATGGAGTGAAGCCAAGCATGCGTTCAAGCCTCCAATCCTACCTACGTACATTTGTATACATACCCCAAGAAGGTACTTCATTTAAATATATATATATATATTTATATATATATATTCTTTTTCATTAGGTTCTTGGGAGATATTGAAAGGGCTTAGGTTAGCTTGGTTTTTTTATACTGCCCCTCTAGTTTGGTAGTTGTTCTGGAAGGATCTGCAGAACATCTACATCTTCATGACGGCCACGTATGTTCTGAAGCAAGGAAGTGGCTGAGATGTTCTGTGTCTCTTTGACTTTCTCCTTCTCTCCTTATGGACCTGTTTTTCAACATAATCCATGTATTGAACTCATCTGGGTCTATTGTACCTCAGGTCTCATTAACCCTAAAAATATCCCCAATGGGCAAAATTTAACTAGCAAGTTATTGAAAGTCCACGTGGTTCGTGTTCTACCAATCAGAATATGCTTCTCGATAGATTAGCCATGGCTTTGTGATTGCAGGTTTCCAGATCCCATTGAAACTGGTCCTCTCTCTAGCCATGGCTGTGATAGCTGTCTACCAGGTAAAGTACATCACAGTTTCCTCTCAACCTGTCCACCTGTGGTAGGACCAGCCTACTCATCTGTGTCCTCCTGGTTTGCAGGTGTCCCTTCTTCTACTTGCATCCTTCATCCCCAATATCCAGATCATAAGAGCTGGGATGACAAAAGAAATGACTGCACTCTTTGTCCAATTTGGTCTAATTCCTTCTGAAAAGCCTGGCAATATTCCAGGAGACAAAGAGTTGGCAACGGCTAAGCACTACATCTGGTCCCTGGAAGGTATGTTCCTTCAACCTTGGACATCAGTGTCCATTACAGTACAGTGTTTGCCCAACTGCAGCTAGAATGAAGAGGGTTCTTGAAGAATGCAAGAGTTAGGTCCAGGAACTCAAAACAGAGCAGAGTAAGTGTCATGCCCCTGTTGGAATCTGATTCGGAGGGGGAGGCTGAGCAGCTGACAGGGAGTGGGAGTGTGGCTCCGTTGGCTGTGGAAGAAACAGGGGAAGGGCAAAGTCCGGCTAGACAGAGCAGGGGAGAGGTAGTGCAAGGGAGAGGGAATTTGGAGGAAGACCTAGGCCCACCTCCTCTTCACCCTAGGGCAGGCAGGGAGGAACGGAGAAGGGAGCAATGTGAGTTGCATGGCTTACGGGGGAGGAAAGGGCCCTGATTCCCTTCATTAGCTGCAGCTGGGAACACAGTGCTTAAAAAGGCAAGCTGTGCACAGCAAGTTGTTGGGAGCAAATTGTGAATTTCCTGGTATCGTCGAGGCTTATCTGGGTTCCTGGTGTCTTCCCAACTGTGTGTGTTTTGCTGTGCTTTCAAGTCTGAAATTCCTTCTCTTGCCCTGTCAACTTAATTACTGCAATGTGGTTTGTGTGGATTTTTAGTTATAGTTTGTATGTACTTTGTTTTCGGACTGAATTTCCTCCACTTAAAGGCTGTTCCTGGGAGAGTTTTTCTCCAGCCAAAGGTAACATGGGCGTTGGGGACAAAGTTGGAGATATTAAAGGGAGCCTTCTTACTTATTAGACTGTGTTGTCTTTGTGCCATGCCCCAGGTCATCACAGTAAGGTGACATCTGCTTAGAAGGAATTCAATTATCAATCTTGAGAAGGAATTCAACAAGCAATGACAATGCTTATTTATTCTTGACTGTCTCACTTCCCCCAGCAATATAAAAAGTATACAGTGGTACCTTGGCACTCATCCTTAATTGGTTCCGAGGGGTATAATTAGTACCAAACATCCCCCCCCCATAGAAAATAAAGTAGTGAGTCACAAGGCAGCCAATACTGACAAATTCTAGCTTGTGCGTTGAGTACCAAGCAAACAATGAGTAACAGGGCAAAATGTTTGCATCAAAATGCGTTGAGTACTAAATTCAATGAATTCAACGCCGTTGAGTACCAAGATACCATTGCATATTAAAAATGATATTTTAAAAAAAGAATGAACACAGTGGACATCCCATTCTTTTGTAATCCTGCCAGGATCACCCAAGATCTATCCTGAAGAGGCAATTCAACCATTCCATTTGACAAGTCAATCAGTTTGAATCATGCAACTGAACTAAATAGATCTGGAGATCTGACTCAGTCTTTATAAAAATGTGGGACACCTGCAGAGAAGTCCATAAGTCTCTAAACCCCTCAAGATTCATTTAGATTGATGCTGTTGCCATTTGATTCTGCAATTCCATTCCAAGAAATGGGTGACTCAATCCAAATGCCTTCAAATCAGAGGTCTGAATCATGGCTTCTAACGTCCTTAATATTTAACATATGTCAGCAAGCATGTTTTGCACTCCGATGCGCTTCTGTTGCAAATCTGAATGAGTGCCTATTTCTTCCTAAGAAAGACGGAGCTTTAGTTATTATCCGTGCCTTAAAATAGATGTCTGGGCCGAGGCTAAACTAAACACAGGAGCCAAGGCATTTCTGCACAAGTCCCTGGAGAAAACAGAATAATTTCAGAGATGTTTCACGGTCTGTAAAACTTCCTGGAATTTGAAGGTCCAAGATGCGTAGGATGTTTTTCTAAAAAATGCAATCAGGAAACTGTCAAAAGTTGGGGGAGATTGTCAGAAACAAGCAGCACAGAGAGAGCGAGCAGAAAGTTCTGTTGAATGTTTGCCCTCGTAAAGATTTCTGAGGACCAGGTGCATGGAGTAGATGACCTGGTGACACAGGGAAACTGCGAAGAAGGATACAAGGGGGCCTCCAACCCAACAACACACAACAGCCCTGTGGTTCCTGTCACCTCCTGCTAAACTAAGCCCTGGGCAGATCCTGGTGGACACAGAGAAGAAATTAACTCTACGGGTTCTGAGAGATTAAAAATAAAAACATGTCTTTAGAGAAAGAACCCATAGCTTCTATAGATCAAATGTAGATTAAATTTGCACCTCTTTTGCCTGACCCTCACTGAGATCCCGGTGGGTTTTGTTTTCATCTTGAGAAAAAAACAAACTGCAATCTTTTAGGAATTCCTGCAGCCCTTGTCTGGATCCCTCTCTGCCCATTCTTGTTTTGCAGTGTGCTTCATCACTTCTCTGGTCCTCTCCTGCCTGGTGACCTTCTGCATGTTAATGAAGTCCTTGGGAAATCATAGGTAAGGCCTCTTCCCAGGGTTCAGAGGTCCAAAGTACCACCACCTCTTCGTCTTTTCCTTCTCCTCGTCCTCGTCCTCCTCCTTCTCCTACTTCTCATTCTCCCCCTCCTTTTTCTCCTCCTCCTCCTCCTCCTCGTTCTCCTTCTCCTCCACCTCTTCTTCTCCTCCTCCTCCTCCTTCTCCTCCTCCTTCTCCTCCTTCTCCTTCTCCCCTCCTTTTCTCCTCCTCCTCCTCCTCCTCCTTCTCCTTCTCCTCCACCTCTTCTTCTCCTCCTCCTCCTCCTCCTTCTCCTCCTCCTTCTCCTCCTTCTCCCCTCTTTTCTCCTCCTCCTCCTTCTCTCCTCCTCCTCGTCCTCCTTCTCCTCCACCTCTTCTTCTCCTCCTCCTTTCTCCTCCTCCTCCTTCCCTCCTTGTCCTTCTCCTCCTCGTTCTCCTTCTCCTCCACCTCTTCTTCTCCTCCTCCTCCTCCTTCTCCTCCTCCTCCCTCCTTCTCCTTCTCCTCCTCCTTTTTCTCCTCCTCCTCCTCCTCCTCCTCTCCTTCTCCTTCTCCTCCACCTCTTCTTCTCCCCTCCTTTTCTCCTCCTCCTCCTCCTCCTTCTCCTTCTCCTTCTCCTCCACCTCTTCTTCTCCTCCTCCTCCTCCTTCTCCTCCTCCTTCTCCTCCTTCTCCCCTCCTTTTTCTCCTCCTCCTCCTTCTCCTCCTCCTCCTCGTCCTCCTTCTCCTCCCACCTCTTCTTCTCCTCCTCCTCCTTCTCCTTCTCCTCCTCCTTTTTCTCCTCCTCCTCCTTCTCCTCCTCCTCGTCCTCCTTCTCCTCCACCTCTTCTTCTCCTCCTTCTCCTTCTCCTCCTCCTCCTTCTCCTCCTTGTCCTTCTCCTCCTCGTTCTCCTTCTCCTCCACCTCTTCTTCTCCTCCTCCTCCTCCTTCTCCTCCTCCTTCTCCTCCTTCTCCTTCTCCCCCTCCTTTTCTCCCTCCTCCTCCTCCTCCTTCTCCTTCTCCTCCACCTCTTCTTCTCCTCCTCCTCCTCCTTCTCCTCCTTCTTCTCCTCCTTCTCCCCTCCTTTTCTCCTCCTCCTCCTTCTCCTCCTCCTCCTCGTCCTCCTTCTCCTCCACCTCTTCTTCTCCTCCTCCTCCTTCCTCCTTCTCCTCCTCCTTTTTCCCTCCTCCTCCTTCTCCTCCACCTCTTCTTCTCCTTCTCCTCCTCCTTCTCCTCCTTCTCCCCAATTTTCTCCTCCTCCTCCTTCTCTTCCTCCTCCTCCTCCTCCTCCTCCTCCTTCTCCTCCACCTCTTCTTCTCCTTCTCCCCTCCTTTTTCTCCTCCTCCTCCTTCTCCTCCTTGTCCTCCTCCTCCTCCTCCTCCTCCTCCTCCTCCTTCTCCTTCGTCTTCTTCTCCTTCTTCTCCTCCTCTTCCTCTTCCTCTCCTTCTCCTCCTCCTTCTCCTTCTGCTCCTCCTTCTCCTCTTCCTTCTCCTCCTCCTTTTTCTCCTCTTCTTCCTTCCCCTCCTTGTCCTTCTCCTCCTCCTTGTTCATTGCCTTCTCCTTCTCCTCCTCCTCCTCCTCCTCCTTCTCCTCCTCCTCTCCTCCTCCTTCTCCTCCTCCTCCTCCTCCTTGTCTTCTTCTCCTTCTGCTCCTCCTTCACCTCTTCCTTCTCCTCCTCCTTTTCTCCTCCTCCTCCTTCTCCTCCACCTCTTCTTCTCCTTCTCCTCCTCCTTCTCCTCCTTCTCCCCTAATTTTTCTCCTCCTCCTTCTCTTCCTCCTCCTCCTCCTCCTCCTCCTTCTCTCCACCTCTTCTTCTCCTTCTCCCCCTCCTTTTCTCCTCCTCCTCCTTCTCCTCCTTGTCCTCCTCCTCCTCCTCCTTCTTCTCCTTCGTCTTCTTCTCCTTCTTCTCCTCCTCCTCTTCCTCTTCCTCTCCTTCTCCTCCTCCTTCTCCTTCTGCTCCTCCTTCTCCTCCTCCTTTTCTCCTCTTCTTCCTTCCCCTCCTTGTCCTTCTCCTCCTCCTTCTGTTCATTGCCTTCTCCTTCTCCTCCTCCTCCTCCTTCTTCACCTTCTCCTTCTCCTCCTTCTCCTCCTCCTCCTCCTCCTTTGTCTTCTTCTCCTTCTGCTCCTCCTTCGCCTCTTCCTTCTCCTCCTCCTTTTTCTCCTCCTCTTCCTTCTCCTCCTTGTCCTTCTCCTCCTCCTTGTTCATCGTCTCCTCCTCCTCCTCCTCCTCCTCCTCCTCCTCCTCCTCCTCCTCCTCCTCCTCCTTCTTCTTCACCTTCTCCTCCTCCTGCTTCTCCTCCTCCTGATCACATGTTCTTCCTGTGTTTCAGGACTAACCTCCAGTGTCTCTACCGAGGGGCTGTTGAAAATGTTTTCTATCGCCCCTGCAAACTCCAACCTTCCCAGCAGTCGCTCATATGCTGGATGCAATTCACGGGGTTCCAGATATCCTTTGCTTGCCTAGGTAACTGAGGAGCACTAATCACAACTTACAAGGTGGGAGGGAAAAAGTAGTAAGTTAAAAAAAAGCATCCTGGAAGAAAGAAAGTCATGACAAACCACATCCATACTGTTGCCGAGAAAACTGCATGGATGTGTCTTCAAACTTGACTTGAAGGAGTCCTTATTATTTCCCTGGCCTTATACTCCACATTCTAGGCAACAATTGGACCAAAGAGTGGAAAGGGTTCAGCTGGAGGGAGGTGATGGTGTTCGAGTCGTGGGATTGAAATATTTTTACTCCCAGTTCTGTGGGCGTGGCATGGCTTGGTGGGTGTGACAAGGGAAGGTTACTACAAAATCCCCCTTCCCTCCCCACCCCACCAACCTGCTTTCCAGCTCCGTTCTCCTGTGCAGGGCAACCAAAGAAGAGCCAGCCAATCAGCTGGGACTCAACGGGAGGCGGAGAATAGATGGGGTTGGCAGGGCCAGTTGGAGGTGGTATTGGCTGGTTCTCAGAACTACTCAACATTTCTGCTACTGGTTCTCCAGAACTGGTCAGAACCGGCTGAATCCCATCTCTGTGGTGGTCCCAAAGTCAGAACTGATGTCCATCTGTGATCTTCTTTGCAACCCAACGGGCATTTTTGTCTCTGTTGCAGCTCTTTTCATCCAGCACATTGTCTTCTTCATTTGCATCGTGTGTTTCACTTTCCTGATCATTGTCCCACTGCAGTCTGGCAGCAACATGTTTCTTTTCAAAATTGTGCTGAACTTGTGGTAAGTGTTCAAGAGAGCCAAGCCCAGAATGTTAATGCGATTCATCTGCCTGATGAATTCATCTGTTAATGCGATTCATCTGCCTTATGAACGTTGAGAGGTCCCAAGCCATCTATTGACCTGTCCACCTAGCTCCCTGAACTAAAAACCACCAAACTTGGAAGTATGAATGTCTCTTTATGTAGTTGTTGAGTTTAGACCAGGGGTCTCCAACCTTGGCAACTTTAAGACTGGTGGACTTCAACTCCCAGAATTCCTCAGCCAACTTTGCTGGCTGAGGAATTCTGGGACTTGAAGTCCACAAGTCCACCAGGGGTCTCCAACCTTGTCAATTTTAAGCCTGGAGGACTTCAATTCCCAGAATTCCTCAGCCAGCAAAGCTAGATGGCAACCGTTTCCCCAACATCACACTAGCTTCTAATGTGATGGTTAGAACCACTACTATACCCCTCAATTGTTGCTTTTAGTCAAACTGAACATTCATTCATTGGATGATCAATGATTTTGGTGTTTTTTTTCTAGGCCCTTCTGGTTGACCTTGCTTGTTTCATTCATTGTCCAGAACCTGCTGGTCCGCTACTACTTTCTGGAACGGGACCATCTACCCAGGGAGTTGACCAATAGGTGATTATTAAATTATGTCAAATGGAGAGCCCTCATCACTGGCATTGATGTTACCTGGACATTTAACATTATGTTGTTGCAGCAAGTTGTGTACATCCGTGTATGCGTTTGTATGCTTTACTCACGGCCGTCTCTGCTTCCTTCTTTTGCAGGAGAGCATTTTACATTGTGACATACATGTTTTTCCCCATCAATGTGCTCCTGGGCTTAATGGCAGGAATCTGGAGACTGGTCATCTCGGCCCTTTATAATATTGTTCATTTCTGCCAGTTGGATGGGAGCTTGCTGAGCCGTGGGGTGGAGGGATTTGATCCAGGTAAGGAATACAAGACCCCATCCGTCCTCCCCCAAAAACCAGCCCCTTTCACCCTGGCTGCATCCTTCCTTTTCATTCATGATGCATAGAACTCCATTCACACATGACGTATGAAGTCTATGGAGATTCTTAGTCCTCCGGGTCATTTGGTTGTCCGAAAGCTGCTCTTTTTTTTTTTTTCAGGAGGCAGCTGGAGTTTTTGGTTTTTTTCTTTGAAGGTGTTTTGCTTCTCATCCAAGCAGCTTCTCCAGCTCCGACAGGATGGTGGGGAATGGAATATAAATAAGAGGTGGTATTCAGCAGGTTCTGACCGGTTTTGGAGAAATTTTGAGTAGTTCAGAGAACCGGCCAATCCCACCTCCTGACTGGCCCCGTGCCCATCGATTGTCCACCTCCCAAGTCCCAGCTGATGGGCTGGGTCTTCTTTGGTTGCCCTGCACAGGAGAACGGAGCTGGAAAGGAGGTTAGTGGGGTGGAGAGGGAATGGAGATTTTGCAGTAACCTTCCCCTGCCACGCCCACCAAGCCACGCCCACCAAGCCATGCCACGCCCACAGAACTGGTAGCAAAAAAAAATGAATCACTGAATATAAATCATTCCCCACTATCCAGCCAGAGCCGAGGAAGCTTTTTGGATGAGAAACGAAACGTCTTCAAACAAAAACCAGAAACTCCACTTGCCTCTTGAAAAAAAAAAAAAAAGAACCTTTTGGGATGATCCTATGAAGTCCCTGTAGATTTGTTTGCAGAATCTCCATTCTTTCCCCACTCCTGGGTGAAGGTTACTGCAAAATCCCCGTTCCCTCCCCACCCCACTAACCTGCTTTCCAGCTCCATTCTTCTGTGCAGGGCAACCAAAGAAGACCCAGCCGATCAGCTGGGACTCAATGGGAGGCAGAGGAGAGATGGGGGCGAGGCCAGTCAGAGGAGGATACTGGCCAGTTCTCCAAACTACTCAAAATGTTGGCTACCGGTTCTCCAGAACTGGTCAGAACTGGCTGAAGACCACCTCTGCATCCGTCTCTTTCTTGCAGGCCACCGTACCTACTGCCAATATTTGAAAATCGAGGTCAGCCAATCACACCCAGCAATGAAAGCCTTTTGCCTCTTGCTCCTCCATTGGCAAAGTGCCCAAAATATGCAGACCCTCCAACTCAGAGACACAGAAGAAGGTAAGAGTTCAATCCGAGGAGGATCGAGTCCAGGAGCTACGGTAGGCAAGTGGAGAAAGATGGACGGACAGTTGCCCAAAGTTACTCCAAACTTTCCTCGAAAATAAAAGGAATAGTCCTCAAATTATAACTGCAACTGAGCCAAAAATTTCTGTTTGCTAAATGAGACAGTGGTTAAGTGAGTTTGGCCCCATTCTATGTCTTCTGGCCACTGTTGTTAATTAAGTGAACCACTGCGGTTGTTAAGTTAGCGACACCGTTGTGAAGTAGATCTGGCTTCCCTGTTGACTTTGCTGGTCAGACAGTCGCAAAAGGGGATCGCTGTCAACTCATAAAACATTTCTATGCCCGTTTTAGAGTTGCCGTGACCAGAAAAGCGGGCAGGGGAAAGGAATTTGAAAGAGCAGCAGTTTGGAATCAAAAGTGCATTCCATTCATATCTTGCAAAAATTATAACTAAGCGACTGGAGTTTCTCTAATTGGAGAACATGATTGATGACTCTTGGCTATGGATGTGTCCCATTGGAGAATATAAATTACAATACACCCAGAGGGGTGGTGGTGGGGGAAAACCAGGGTCAAGGGTGACAGTGAATTACATCTCTCAGAGTCAGCTACACACAGGTCATGCCGACATGTTCGCTCCTAATAAATCCTTTGACGTTTTTGAAACTTGGCTTGACGCTCATGATTTAATTATGGCCACTGCCGGAATCCTGACAGTCGCGCGATCCCAGGATACTGCAACGGTCGTAAGTATGAGACAGTTGCCAAGCGCCTGAATTTTGATCACGTGACAGTAGGAATGCTGCAACGGTCATAAGTGTGAAAAAGTTACTTTTCCAGTATGGTTATTACTTTGAGCAGTCACTAAATGAATTATTGTAAGTCGGGAACTACCTGTATTAAAACGTTCCAAAGAAACATGGCCAAATAATACTAATGATACTTTCGCTTTCCTCTTCAGCTCTCTTTTATATTTCTATCTTTCTTTAAAAAAATCTTCTTAACGAGGTTTTCTTTTTAAGCCTGGGATCAGATTGCACGAAACAAACCTATCAATTCAGACTTGCCCTATAATCTTTGCTTCTTCTGAATTTCTTTCCTGATTATCTTCAAGCTGATCCCCCACACACATCCTTTTAAGACAGAGGTCTCCAAACTTGCCCACCTTAAGACTTGTGGACTTCAACTCCCAGAATTCTCCAGCCTGGCTGGAGAATTCTGGGAGTTGAAGTCCACAAGTCTTAAAGTGGCCAAGTTTGAGGACTCCTGTTTTAAGACCATCGTTTCAACCAGATTCCTTTCTCAACAGGAATCAAACTCATGAAGACCACCAGTTCAGCACCCAAAGCACCAAAGGGCCAACAGAACCGGGTGCGATGGCGCCTGGCCTACACCCTCCTCAACAACCCTTCCCTGCTGCCCTATCGCAAAGGGGCCCTCGTGGATGCGACAGCCAACGGGACCAAGGCCAGCCTCACCAAGCCTTGATGGAACCGGCAACGTTTCTTGGAAAACAATGGACTCCCATCCGGTGATAATGGATGGATTCCATCACGAGTTTTCAACTGGGGTTCTTCAACTTCTTCTCCGTGCCTCTTTCAGGCTCGTGCGTCTATCCTGACCTCTTTGTAGACTTAGAAGATGACAAGAGGCGTAGTTGTCCTCCTTTCCTTTCCCACCCCACCCCATTCCACCCCAGGACAAACGGCTCTTGATGGCCATGACACCCAAAGCAAAGTTTTGGAATTGGTCCAAAGCTGGTCTTTTTCTCTCCATAACAAGACGTTCCTTAGCCTGTGTTCTCCTGTTGTTGTTTTGTTTTTAACCCGTCAATGTTGCCCTTCGCACATCTTGGGTTTCAAAGCCCTCTGAAGTGCTTGGTGCACCCTAAATCTTGCGGGGTTCACTTTTAGCAAGAAAGAAAGCCAAGGATGGTAGGCTTAGAAGTTAAAAGCAGAACAGAGACCAAAGTATGGAGATTTTGAGAGTTTTGCAAATGTACATAATGGGTTCTTTTTTAATGTTAGGAGTGGGCTGATGTTTGAGATGGAGAATTTGTATAAATGCATTGAACAGGCTGCTTTAACTTGTTTAAAGTCCCACGTACACTGTTCCAGGTTGTCTAGATGTTTAACAGAGTGGCCACCATTCCACAGTAGAATTAAAAGAGTTGTGTCATAAATATGAAGAAGAAGAAGAAGACGAAGACAAAGAAGAAGAAGCTGGACAATCAAAATATATGCACAAGAAAAAAAAACACATCTCAGATTTTTTAATCCCTCCAGTTGTAATAGGTTATATTGAGAAAGTCCCTACATAGTTGAGTCTTTTTGACAATCCCTCTTCATGTCTGGTTATGGAGTTGCTTCTCCTCATTCTTACCTTGACCAAGTAGGGTTCCCGCCCATCTCCTTTAAAATTAAAAAAAAGCTCTAATTTCAGGAGCTGGCCAGGTGACTTCTGCACACATCTAATGAATGTTGAGTAATTAAAGAATACAGAAACCTGATTTCTACTATGATGAATAATAAACGAAACCTCATGGTTAGTCTCTTGGAGAAGGTGTGCTTTTGTCTTCAGGGGCATCTCTCTTGGCCCGCCGGACGTCGAATCCTGGAAGGAGGCATTTGATGGAGAGATTGTTTTGATGATGTTGGGACTTTCAAAAAATAAAACTGGATAGAGACATGTGTATGTGTAAGTGTGTATCTGGTTTGCTGCAAAAGATCTTTTCCAGGTCTTGCCTGTTTAAAAGATCAGAGAGCAGGAATAGAAGAAGGCTTCCAGAAGTACACCACCGTTGACTTGGAAGACTGTAGCTAGATTTTCCATTTCCCAATCTGGAGAATGTGTAGATCAGGGGTGTCCAACCTTGGCAACTTTAAGCTGGCTGGGGCATTCTGGGAGTTGAAGTCCTCCAGGCTTAAAGTTGCCAAGGTTGGACACCCCTGGTGTAGATCATCCCTTACTTGCTTCTTCTCAGGATGTTTTGGAAGAGACTGTCAACTGCCACCTTATGCTGGCTTGTGCTTCACTGTTATGTGGTGACAGAACTGTGGAGAAGGGGAAATGCTTGGGGAAATGAAAGTAAGTGTGGTGTCTCCTTAAGACGCTGCCTCAATGTAACTCATCTGGAAGAGGGAGGGAGTTACATACCAAACAGTGCTAGGACTGACCATTATGAAAACATCTTGCTGGAAAACCTGATTGGTTACACTGGGACTGGCAGTAAGAGACAGTTAAGGGAGAGAAAAGTAGAACTTAGCGATTTTGGCCTGCCATTCTCAGTTCTGGCTATACAATACTACAATACACTTGATCTCTAATAAAATTATGCCTTTCTCAACAAATGGAGCCAAGGACCGTTTCTAGTTAGAGATTTAAATTGTGCCAGGTCAGATACTCAGAAGTGAGAATCCTACACCGAAATCTTTAAATTCGACTTTCTCGTCCTACTCTGTCTCTGACAAAGTTGAGCTTATATATCAAAAAAACTCTCCACCATTTCCACCAAGTCAAGATAAGCATCCTCAAGAAATTAGTCACCTTTTCCCTTCTCCCTTTATAATTTTTTTCTCCTGAGAAACAGTTCTGGACTTTCAAATCCTTGCCAGGTTTTGGACTGCTTCTATTCACCTAATCAAAGGGTTGCCTATCCGTGTTTTTGATTTTTTTTCCTCTCTCTCTCTCATTGTCCACCTGTCTAACTGTTTCTTTTCTTACTTGAGAATATGGGGAATCCTGCCCCAGTTCAAATCAAGATTCTTCATCTAAGAACCAAAGTGTGAAACTTTTACCTAAACTAAGAGCTGCCATGGGCCATCCTATAGAAATAAGTTGGATTTTCTAACCGATGCTAGACTGCAAATGTCTTAGCTGTAATGGGCAAGCAAGCAGAACAGAAATAAACTCCAAAAACCCAACTGGCTTTGAGTTCCTCCATTGCAAACAGTCTTGGGCATGGTAGGAATCAAATAGACAAACTTCACATTTTCTTCGGATGTCAGGCCTTCTCTGGTGTCACCAGTTTTGTTTGGATTCTTGCTGGCTTGGAGATGGTTCTTGAGGAAAGTGGTGGGTTTCTCAGAGTCGGTCAAAGCCACGTGGACAAAAGCCTCACGAGAGCCAACATCATTATAGGCCTGGCAAGTATAAATACCTTCGCTGGCCTTGCTGAATTTGGTGACCGCCATGGATCCATTTTTGAAGACCAGAAAGCGCCCTCTGCTCTGCGAGGAACCTGCAGGATCTAGCAACAAGTCCTCTTCTCTTTCAACGTTGGGCCCATCGATGGCCACATGTTGATCGGCTGTCTGGATTTTCCACCTGATCTTCGGCGGGGGTTTACCCACCGCATTGCAGTGCAATTGAAGAGTAAGCCCATCTTTCAACTTACTGTTCTCCAAGCTGGAATGATAGACCAACTGCACCGAAGGAAGGGCACAGTCTAGCTTCAAGGACCTCCCAAGAATGAGGCCTTTCTGTGTCTCCGGAGTAGCACATGTAACGGACTTCTTCTCTGGAATCGACACCAGCGTGCTCTGTAGCCATCCATCCAGCCACCAAATTTTACAGGTGCAATCGAAGGGGTTGTTGTTGATTTGTAGCTGAGCTAACTTAGGCATGGAACTGAAGGTCCCATCCGAGAGAATCGCGAGCCGATTGTCACTGAGCCAGAGAGAACGAAGATCCTTGAGGGGCCGAAAGGCCTCTGGAGGGATCTTCTCCAGATGGTTGTTGCTGAGCTTCAGCTGTTGCAGAGATGTGAGGTTGGATAGGTCTCTCCAGGGGAAATTAATAATCTGATTGTGACTGAGATCAAGAGCTCGGAGGTGTACCAGAAAAGAGAAGGTGCCCACAGCAACGGTGCCTATTTGATTGTAGGAGAGCCACAAACCTTGTAGTTTTGCCGTGTTGGCGAAGGACTCTTCCCCCAACGAGGCAATGTGGTTGACAGACAGGGTGAGGGTGGTGGTGTTGGAGGAGAAGTCCTGAGGGACCACCTGGAGATCTTGATAAGAACAGTCTGCAACATATCGCTCATATTTCTTCTTTGCTACACACCGACACACCTCCGGGCAGCTCTGGATCCCCACGAGGAGCAATGTGATTAGTAAGCAGGTGAAGAGATCCATTGCTTTCTCCCCATTTAGCTGCAAAACAACAACAGTGGAGATTATCTTCCACATTTCTAAGATCTGGTCCAACCCAACAATCGGCCCATAGCTGTGTTATATCACCTGAGGTTGAACATGGGCATCACCTGATGGGCCTTTGAGTGAACCAACCCAGAGTTTGGTAATCTAACAAATCTGGTATCAAGACTTCTGCCCAACAATTGTGTGTGATAGCAAATCCAAGCTCAATTTGTCTCGGATGTCTGCAAAAAAATAATCACTCCAGCAACACTGAATGGATGAAGTGATAATAAAAAACTATGACCATCAAAAATATATTGCTGCTAGCAAGGAATTATAGCTATGTGTTTCTTATCTGGGTGTCCTTCAACCTTTCAACTGAATTTTAATCAAGGAAAGATCCTCACATTTTTAAAATAATTATGAAATAAGTCCTTCGCATAGACTGTGAAAGCTAAGACATAAATCTTAAGTAGCATAGTAACCAGATTAAAATTTCCCACTGCCAGCTCTCCTACTTTAAGGTTCTCCTATCATGAGGTTTCTTTCCATGTTGCTCTCACGTTGTGTGAATCCAACTCTGTGCTCTGGTTTAGCACTACAAACCCATAGACTCAAGAAAACATCCTCATAAGCCACAGCTTCTCAATCGTGGCAAATTTAAGATGTGTGGACTTCAACTCTCAGAATTCCCCAGCCAGGAAATTCTGGGAATTTTTTTTCTTGTAATTTTTTTTTTTTAAAGACAAACACTAACAAACACAAACATAAAACATCAACATAAAACCATCTTCCAAAATACAGCAAGTTGGCTGGTACATTTCCTTCATGCAATGTCATAGTATCAACAGTTTTCCCTTTCCAAACATACATTCATATTACATAAGTCAACTATATATATTATATTGTATTATATGGTATCATTGTTGTATCATTATTAGATTCAACTATAAATGTACATAGTTCTTATCGAGCGAATCTAAGTTTTAACAAATCTGGGAGCATTCATTTCATTTCATTATGTTCAATTATATAATATCATTACATCATATTATCTTACATATTATACTATTCCTTTTTATAACATCGTTTACTTCTGGGAATTGAAGTCTACACATCTTAGAGTCACCAAGACTGAGAAACACTGCCATAATCTATTCCCAATGAATGTGCTTCTTTTGTTATCTTGTTGAACTGCTATGCTGATTTCACAATTCTGTTGGGAAGAAATATCTTTGTCCAATTAGCATTTGTCTAGCTGAAGATGTGCCTTGCTGTAAAAAGGATGACTCTATGTCTAAAAGAAGGCGAATTTTCTTGTAGATCATCAACACCTCACCGCAACACCTTTCCAACACTCTCTTCTTTCACACACACCCCCAAGGACAGTGGCCTCATTCTGAGCTTATCCCAATACATGGAGTTTGGGAGTTAGAACTGGGCAGCTAACAGGTAAAAGGTAAAGCCAGGATTCCAGGACTTCTTTTCTGTTAACCACATCCTGGAATTCAAGTTACACATTTTGGTTGCCACTAATGTAACTGGACTGTTTTCTCTGGACTTTGCTGCTTAAGGAGTCTTCCTGCCCACAAAAACTGGAGGCTTGTCATACAAGCCTTCAGAAATTCATGGCTACCCTACTACAATGTATTTTGTGTAGGGCTGCCCTTCATAATCTTCAGGCTATCTCCAGAAGTGGTGGGTGCTCCAACTCTGGAGGTTTTTAAGAAGAGACTGGACAGTCAGAAATGGGGAAGAGTTTCCTGCTTGAGCAGGGGTTGGACTAGAAGACCTCCAAAGCCCCTTCCAACTCTGTTGTTCTGTTAGATTCTGCCTTCTGTAGGGGGTCTTCATGAGGAGTGAGTGGCACCAGCATCAATGCTGGTGGAGAAGGCTGAAGGAGAAGGCTGGGTAGGGATCTTCACCAGGGTACCCCTAGATTCCTGGGGTGCTGTAGTTAAATTTTTATCCTGCAAAAGAGGCCCTCCTGCGCATTTTCTCAAGTCTTACCACTACCAGTTTCATCACTTGGCCTGCTACCTCCAAAAACTAGAATCACTGCTTCATGTTTCACACACACACACACACACACACACACACTAAAGTAATGATCACAAAACCAACAAATAATTTAAACGGCTGGCTTTTCCCAGGTGTGCTGAGAGTCTATCCCATCTGATAAACAACGGATGATGAGGAAGGTGGCCTCAAGATCTCTCTAGGTAGGAGCCAAGGAGAAGAACCTCTTCTCCTTGTATTTTTTCACTACTGAGCTTAGTGGCTGCTAGAAAAAAAAAATTCACAGCAAAATCTGGAGAGCAGACTCGATATGCTTGAAATCCAGCCATGAATTGAAGCCGTCAGGAATCCCAACCGGGAGTCTAAATCTAGCAAACTTGACAAAAGTTTGGTTTGTCCTCTGCTAAAACCCCCCAAAAGAAGCAAATCTCATACCATTCCCTTTCTGCTCCAGAGTAATCCTTACTCCTTCCTTCCAATTCTTTGCAGCCATTACCCTCCTCCCTCAAATACGCTACGCAAAAAAAAAAAAAAGCCCCAGATGTTTTCGTTCTCCCAGTTTCACAATTCCTGGCCCGAAAGCTGTAAAAAGCTACGTCGCTCAGCAAGGGAGAGGAACTGAAATCTGAGGAAAACCAGAACCAATTTTCACTAGGGTTGGGGGGTGGGGGGGGGAAAGCACCCACTCAGAAAATAAGCACTTTTAACAACAAGCTTCCTGAACTTAAGACAGGAAAAGGGAATATCGTTTCTCTTTCTTTTTACCTTTTTCCAAGCTCCCCTGTTTTCTCTCTTGCGATGGTTCAGGAGGAAAACCTCTACAAACATTGTATGGAGCGCGGACAGGGCTACGCTACGCCTTCCAAAAACTTTAATAATAATAGAAAGTCCTGCCTCCAATTTGGCAGGAGTTGGAACAAAGGCGGGGGAGGAAGAAGAGGAGTTGATTTTTTGCAGGCCTCACCAAAAAAAGAAAGAAAGAAATATTTGGCTTTTTCAGTTTAATGGAAAGAGGCGCCTCTGGTAGGCAGCGTGCTTTCTGGGAAGAAACTGTTCAGGGTTGTCTGTGACATCCTAAAAATTTAATCCTGATGTACTGGATTTCCACAGAGGGTTCAGATTGATTTGAGTTTCTCTCCTCCTCTCTATCATACACCTGGTTTGTGCATGTTTGTTTGTTTACTTGATTTAGGTAGCCGTCCTTCTTGCCAAGGTGGTGTGTACACCAAAATAATAGACTAACAATGTTGGAAGGGACCTTGGAGGTCTTCTAGTCCAACCAGGAAACCCTGTACCACTTCAATCTCCCATGATGGAGCATCCACAACTTCTGGAGACAATTTGTTCCACTGATTAACTGTTCTCGCTGTCAGCAAATTTCTCCTTAGTTCTAGGTTGCTTCTCTCCTTGGTTAGTTTCCATCCATTGCTTCTTCTCCTGCCTTCAGGTGCTTTGGAGAATAGCTTGATTCCCTCTTCTTTGGGGCAGCCCCTGAGATATTGGAACCAATAAACACCCATAAACAATAAACTAGAAAATCTATGATCTGTTGGCTTTACAAAGTCTCAGACGATTAAGTTTAAAATTGCCCACAGAGTCGATTCAGAGGATATCCGTAATCCATGGCAGATTTTCACTCCTGCTTTCTGATTTCCCTCCTCCACTTCCTTTGTACATACTCACTTAAAAATTCACTCCTTTTTTTTTCTGTCTCCTGCAGGCTGTAAAGCACAGATGGGGAGGAGTAAATTAAGGGGAGATTGTCTGTCTCCCCGATGAATAACAGATGAAGTAGACGAGTCTCTAATAACCTGACTCACCGGCTGCTTCGGACCGAAGTTATGTCTCTTAAACATAGACAATCCTAAAGCGTATAAGTTTAAAAAAAAACACATTTACTCTGCTTTCTTCTTCTTTTTTTTGTAAGATGACTACAAGGGCTAGTTCAGCTTATGTGGGAAGGAAAAATAATCTGTTGGCTCTGCATGAGGTTGTGTGTCTTCAGCGTCTCAGACAGAAGATGTGGCAGGCTAGACATTTCAACTTTTAGGAGGCCACGAAATCCATTTTTAAATGGAGTTCATCACTTGGAAACCTTGACCCCACGTGTCATCTCCTCACCTCGCTTTTTGAGCTTGCTACCTTCCGGTATGGTGCTCATCCACCATTGTTGATAGGACACAGAATATAGGATAACTAGCCCGATACCCGTGCTTCGCTACGAAACTATGTTAGTTTTGGGGGAGGAAAATAAGGAGAGAAAAAATCTGCCTCAGCCTACCAGCATTCATTAGTATTCATCTGGCTAGCGTCCTGTCAGTGTGTGAGAGAGTTGAGGGCTGTTTGGAAAGTGAAACAGTATTTGCTGTGTGAGCAAGAAGGAGACAGCAAGGAGCCTGGGCATGGCTTAGCTCAACTGTTCTGTCCTAAAGCTGGTTACCGCTGTGAAACTGAAACTGAAACTGAAACTCCTCTCCTCTGCTTGTGTTTTGCATTTTGGAACAGATTTTTTTTCAGGTAAGGAGGGGGAGTAGAACTCCTTAGCATCAGAGCATGTTAATAATAATAATAATAATATAGGAAATACTCTAAATGCTCTGATGGTCGTTTCAAAAAATCCTTTCTTAGTGAGCCCCTAGAAGCCAAGAGGAACCTATGTGCCCAATTTCAAGTTTGTAGGCTTTACAGTTCTGGAGATTTTGTGATGATGTGTGAGAAGTATTTCGCTTTTTTTTTTTTTAACCCTCCCATAAGGTATAAAGGACAGGCAAAGGTAGAGAAATCTTTGCAAGAAGCAAAGTCATTCACTCTGTTCAGATTAATCCTTGAAGCTCTGTGTGGACTTTGTACTTCAGTTGGTTTTGTTATAGTTCATTTAGTTCTTTAGTTGTTGGCAGCAGTTCAAAGGAGAGAAAGGTGGGTGCTTATCTTGAGGGACTGTTTGGGACTCATGACAGGCTGGGAATGAACATAGTTCCCAGCATTGAAATAAAACAAGAGTTGTTTTAACTAAGCGTGTGCTTAATTACGGTCTCGGGAAGCCTGGGTCAGAACACTTGGCAACTTTAAGACTTGTGGACTTCAATTCCCAGAATTCCCCATGCTGTAACAGCCCCTGCCCTCTAAAATATTTCCCCTTCAGATATCAGAAGGACCCCAAGCCTGTTGGTCTTTTCTAAGACCATGAAGAAGACTGGAACCTCCCTTCTAACACTGATGATGTTACCTAGTTGGGTAATGAAATGTCTGAAAGAAAACCACCAAGTTCAAGGAAGCACCAAAGGACTCCACAATTCAATCCTGAGCTACAAATAATTCTCCTCTAAAGATATATTTATTTTGTTCTCCTTTCATCGTTTGAATTGTTTTTTATGTTTTAGGATGTAACACCACCTCGAATCACTTGTTGAGATGGGCAGCTATAGAAATCGAATGACAATAAAATAAAATACAGCTTGCCTACTATTACTCCCCCAAAACACTTGTACGTACACCTTCATCTAATCAGCAGGAGTGAAAATTGACTGGAAGGCATTTGTCTTATACATACGGGCTGTGTTTCTCGGAAGAGACGTTTGCCATCTTCCCTTGTCTTCCTTCTACTTCCCGGTGGTCTCAAAGGGGTCCATGGTGTATCCTCCAATTCCAATATCTCATCATAACTAGATTCCCCAGGGAATTATTAGGTGGGAGGGAGCCAAAAGGGAGAGAAATCTGTTACTCTCTAATTAATTGGAGGCGGAGATGGCTGCGTTTCCTCTCTCCTTCCTGTGTCTTAAAGCAGAAAACTCAATTAAAACGTGTTCACCAGAGACCATTTTTCTATAATGAGAAAGTCTACATTTCTAATGCACCATAAAAATGTTGATATTGTCCTCCGGTCAGAAGAAAGACGATTTATGCCCTTTCCGTTCTGACAGCCAGACTCCAAATCGACAGAGGCAAGAAGAAGAAGAAGAAGAAGAAGAAGAAGAAGAAGAAGAAGAAGAAGAAGAAGAAGAAGAAGAAGAAGAAGAAGAAGAAGAAGAAGAAGAAGAAGAAGAAGAAGAAGAAGAAGAAGAAGAAGAAGAAGAAGAGGAGGAGGAGGAGGAGGAGGAGGAGGAGGAGGAGGAGGAGGAGGAGGAGGAGGAGGAGGAGGAGGAGAAGAAGAAGAAGAAGAAGAAGAAGAAGAAGAAGAAGAAGAAGAAGAAGAAGAAGAAGAAGAAGAAGAAGAAGAGGAGGAGGAGGAGGAGGAGGAGGAGGAGGAGGAGGAAGAAGAAGAAGAAGAAGAAGAAGAAGAAGAAGAAGAAGAAGAAGAAGAAGAAGAGAAGAGAGGAGGAGGAGGAGGAGGAGGAGGAGGAGGAAGGAGGAAGAGGAGAGGGAGAAGAAGAAGAGGAGAAGAAGAAGAAGAAGAAGAAGAAGAAGAAGAAGAGGAGGAGGAGGAGGAGAGGAGGAGGAGAGGAGAGAAGAAGAAGAAGAAGAAGAAGAAGAAGAAGAAGAAGAAGAAGAAGAAGAAGAAGAAGAAGAAGAAGAAGAAGAAGAAGAAGAAGAAGAAGAAGAAGAGACAAATGCTTTGATTATTTTTTGCCCTCCAGGGTTTTGCTTGCAAAATGTCCCCATTGTGGCCTCTGCTCAATTCTTAGACAGTTTCATTTCATTTAAAATAATGACAATCCCCTCCCCCATAAGTCAGTTAGTCCTCGGCTTAAGACCACATTTGAACTAGAACTAGAAAAAAAGGAAAAAAAGTGAGTTTTGCTTCGTTTTTTGCAGCCCTTTCTTGCCACGGTCAGTAAGTGAATCACTGCAGTTGCTCAGTTAGTAACGCAGTTATTAAGTGAATCTGGCTTCTCCATCGACTTTGCTTGTCAAAAGGTCACCAATGATCACACGACCCCAGGACACTGCAACCATCATAAGTACATGCCAGTTGCCAAGCATTTGAATTTTGATCACCTGGGGATGTGTGAAAAATGGTCATAAGTCACTTGTCAACTCGTAAAGCATTCCTATGCCCGTTTCAGAATTTCCATAAGAAGGAGGGGGGGAGCAGTGCAGTAGTTGAAGGCCAGAAGCACATTCCACACTTATCTTGTGGAGTGTCATGCCCCTGTTGGAGTCTGACTCCGAGGGAGAGGAGGAACAGCTGACAGGGAGTGGGAGTGTGGCTCTGGAGGTTGTGGAGGAAACTAGGGAAGAGCACAGGCTGGCTGGGAACTCAGAGGAACACCGAGGCCCATCCCCTCTTCATCCTAGGGCACGCAGGGAGGAGCGGATAAGGGAGAAACGTGAGTGGGGTGGTCTATGGGGGAGGAAAGGGCCCTGATCCCCTTCATAGGCTGCAGCTGGGAGAACTGTTTAAAAGGAGAAACTGTGCATGGCCCAGTGCTGGAAGCAAAGCATGAAATAATTCTAGTCTGTCACTTCTCATCTGAGTTCTGGCGTCCTTCCCAGTGTGTGTATTTCGACATCTGTGGACGTCTTCAGGCCCTTATCCTGCCTTGTCTCATTAATTGCTTCAGTGTAGTTTGTGTTGTTTTTTTCTATTTATAATTTATATGTATTTTGAGTTTGAATGGAAGTTCTTCCTTTTCGCAACTGTTTGTGGGAGAGTTTTTTTCTCCAGTCAATGATAATTGGACTTTGGAGGACAAGTTGAAAGAATTAAAGGGACTTTACCTATTTTTGTGACTTTGTTTCTTTTGTGCCCCACCCTGGGTCATCGCATGGAGATTGTAGCCTAAGCTACTGGATCTTCTGCCCTAGAAAATCCTTCATTGGAGAATGTGATTGATGACACCCAGCCTGTGAATGTGCTTCGGTTGGAGAATCTGATTTATGACACACCCAGAGGGATGGAGGAAACAGGGTCATAGGTGATAGTAAATTATGTGTCTCAGAGCTGGCTTCATATGGGTTAATGCTGGACATGTTGCTCCTAATAAATCTTTTGAAACTTGGCTCGAGGCTCATGATTTAATTAGGGCAATCACCGGAACCCTGACATCACATTTTTCAGCGCGTTGTAACTTTGAACAGTCAGTCACTAAACAAACTGTTGTAAGTCAATGACCGCCTGTAATTTTTTTTTTTCACTGCCTTTGTAAATTTCAAATAGTCACTAAAAAAAATGGTTATAAGCCACGGACTATCACAATTTTTACGGCTGTGAAAATATTTGAACGGATTCCCCAAACTTGGTTAGACCTAAATGCTTGATTCAAAAATACACCCAGATCAATCCAGATTTTATGGAACATTCGGTGTTTCCATGCTCATTTTAAGAGCCAGTTTGTTCCCATTTGGTACGGATCCCTTCAGAAGGTACTGAAATTGATCTTCCAAATCTTTTTTTAAAAAAATATTTTATTGAACAAAACAGTTAAAAACATTGAACATAGTGAAGTCAGTTTTCGTATAACTTTTGGTCAGTATCACATAGATATATATTTTCCTATATACAATTATTCAAATATATACATTTGTTTGCTTATATATTACATTTCCCAACCTCATTGGTCCTCTTTTCATCTCATACATTCATTTACCTTCTCAGTTGTCCTTTCTCAACTTAAGACCTTCCTTTCTGCCCCCACCCTTGATAGAATCTATCCCAAATTACGTAATATGCCGACTCGTCTTTATTTTTCATCTCTAAAGTTAGCTTGTCCATTTCAGCGCATATCAAGGTTTTGTTTATTACTTCATCTTCACTTAGTATATAATGACCCGGAGTGTAATACAAACGTAACAAAATCCAAAATGTAAATAAATGTCCTTTAATGCCTCCAACTTGGCCCCACTGTTCAATAATTCTCAGTTGGAGATAAAACTTACTCAGAAATATTCTTCAAAAGAAAGCAATACAGTCCGGACTTCATGAGCAGATAGTGATGGAAATAAAAAACCAAACAAACTACAATGAAGGAAATTCCACAACAGACCAGGATAAGTAATTACCAAATTCAAGGAGATAACAAGGCACAGTCTGTTGGAAGGACGCCAACCAAGATAACTTCAGCCCAAGATAAAACACGCTTTGCTTCTGTGTTGTAACCATCTCTCTTATATACTATTCTCCCCAGCTGCAACTAATGAGGGGGATCATGGCCGCTTCCTCTCTCGTAAACCAAGTTGTTCCCTTCTCCATTCCTCCCTGCGTATCCTAGGATGAAGAGGGGATGGGCCTGGGTCTTCCTCGGACTGCCCAACCAGCCTCTGCTCTTGCCCAGCCTCCTCCACAACCTCCGGAGCCACACCCCCACTCCCTGTCCACTGTTCCTCCTCTCCCTCAGAGTCCGACTCAACCAAGGATATGACAGGTATGTCTGTCTCTTTCCAGTCCTGAATAAATGCGATCCTTGCTGCAGTAATAATATGCATAATCAAATATAGCTCATCTTTATTGTATTTGTTTGACATGATTCCTAATAGAAAGCATTCTGGTACATGATCTAATTTAAAACCCAACATTTCCTCCAACCACTTCCTTGTCCTGGGCCAAAACTCTTGTGCTTTTTTTTTTTTGCAGCTCCACCACGCATGATAATATGTTCCCTGTTCCATTGAGCATTTCCAACAATTTGGGGACTTGCTTTTATACATCTTAGCCAATCTGGCTGGTGGAAGTCGATCTTCCAAATCTAATTGGATCCATTATTCTCCTCCTTCCACGGAGAGACAGGGAGATGCCCCCCCCCCCACACACACACCTATGGATGGTGTTTTTAATCCGACGGCCAATTGACATGATCACGAGCTGCAAGAGAAGATTTTCGAACACATCTCTTTGGACAAAGAAAATAGCTTTTTCCATAATACCTCACTGGGTTATGGGTGAGAATATCGATGCCGTGTCTTTTCTCACAAGCAAACATGTTTCTTGAAAACTGGGGCTACAGTGTGAATTGAGAATGCACAGCAGGTTTTGGCTGGATGATACGTCTGAATGCTAACAGGAAGGAAGGAAGGAAGGAAGGAAGGAAGGAAGGAAGGAAGGAAGGAAGGAAGGAAGGAAGGAAGGAAGGAAGGAAGGAAGGAAGGAAGGAAGGAAGGAAGGAAGGAAGGAAGGAAGGAAGGGCACTTTCAAAAGTACTTATATACCGCTTCACAGTGGGCAGAGTCAGCCTGCAATACTGCATTCTAACCATTGCATCACCACGGAAGAAAGGAAGGAAAGAAGGAAGGAAGGAAAATAGCAATAGCACTCAGAATTGTATACTGCCTTTACAGTGCTTTCCAGCCCTCTCTAAGTGGTTTATAGAGTCAGCCTCTTGCCCCCAACAACCTGGGTCCTCGTTTTACCCACCTCAGAAGGACGGAAGGCAGAGTCAACCTTGAGCCTGGTAAGAATTGAACGGCCCAATTGCAAGCAGCCGGCAGGCAGCAGAAGTAGCCTGCAGTACTGCACTCTAAGCACTGGGCCACCACAGCTCATACTTCCTCTCTTCCAATCTTCCTCTCTTAAAAATATATATATATATTTTTCTTAAAAGGGGACCAGCTGCCCAATTTGAAACCCCTGCCGATTCCCATAGAAGCTTGCCAGATCCCTGCCTCCTGACTGTGTTATCCCAGAGAGCAGCCCGCTTCCGAGAAGGACCGCAAAAAGAAAAGAAAGAAAAGAAAGAAAGAAAGATTGAAGTAGACGCGCGGCTTCTCTGCCAAAGCAGCAACTTGCTGCTTCCCACCTCCTGTCTTCTGCAAATTAGCTCAGCTTGAAAGCAGGAGAGGAAGCCAAGGGCCCCATCTGCCCTGGAACTCCCACCGTGAGAAGCAAGGCTTTCGGTGATCAGATTCTGGAGTGACAAAGGTGTGTGTGTGTGTGTGTGTGCGTGCGTGTGCGTGCTTCCTTTCACAACTGAGGTTCCAACCATTGGATTGCTTGCAACCTTCATTGTTGCATGGAACTGGTTTTGTAATGTTGGGCCTGGGTTGAGAGGGCAGGTTTGGTCCAGTGGAGATGATTTAGTTAAGGCATCAAGGTGGCTATGATTTGGCAGAACCAGGAGATGGTGAGTTCTAGTTCCACTTTAGGCATCTAAGGTGGCTGGATGACTTTGGGCCAGTCAACAGGGAGGTGAGTTCTAGTTCCACTGTACAGGAGACTGTTCCACTGTAGGCATCTAAGGTGGCTGGGTGGCTTTGGCAGTGGAGAGTTCTAGTTCCACTGTAGGCATCTAAGGTGGCTGGTGGCTTTGGGCCAGTCAACAGGAGAGGTGAGTTCTAGTTCCACTGTAGGCATCTAAGGTGGCTGGTGCTTTGGGCCAGTCAACAGGAGAGGTGAGTTCTTTCTAGTTCCACTGTAGGCATCTAAGGTGGCTGGATGACTTTGGGCCAGTCAACAGGAGATGGTGAGTTCTAGTTCCACTGTAGGCATCTAAGGTGGCTGGGTGGCTTTGGGCCAGTCAACAGGGAGACGGTGAGTTCTAGTTCCACTGTAGGCATCTAAGGTGGCTGGGTGGCTTTGGGCCAGTCAACAGGAGACGGTGAGTTCTAGTTCCACTGTAGGCATCTAAGGTGGCTGGTGGCTTTGGGCCAGTCAACAGGAGACGGTGAGTTCTAGTTCACTGTAGGCATCTAAGGTGGCTGGGTGGCTTTGGGCCAGGGAGACATGAGTTCTAGTTCCACTGTAGGCATCTAAGGTGGCTACTGTAGGCATCTAAGGTGGCTGGGTGGCTTTGGGCCAGTCAACAGGAGCGGTGAGTTCTAGTTCCACTGTAGGCATCTAAGGTGGCTGGGTGGCTTTGGGCCAGTCAACAGGAGATGGTGAGTTCTAGTTCCACTGTAGGCATCTAAGGCTGGGTGGCTTTGGGCCAGTCAACAGGAGATGAGTTCTAGTTCTGCTTTAGGCATGAAATTCTATGTGGCTTTGGGCCAGTCAACAGGAGACGGTGAGTCAGTTCGTCTTGGCAGGACTTTGGGCCAGTCAACAGGAGATGGTGAGTTCTAGTTCTGCTTTAGGCATGAAATTCAGCTATGTGGCTTTGGGCCAGTCAACAGGAGACGGTGAATTCTAGTTCTGCCTTAGGCATCAAATATGACCAAGTGACTTTAGGCCAATCAACAGGAGATGGTGAATTCTAGTTCTGCCTTAGGCATATCTAAAAGGCCAGGTGACTTTGGACCAATCTCCAGGCGACCGTGAGTTCTAGTTCTGCCTTGAGCATAAAGGCTGAGCGGGTGACTTTGGGTTCAGTCTCTCTCTTTCAGCCCAGCCCATCTCACAGGATTGTTATTGTGGGGGAAATCGGAGGAGGGAGTATGCAGAGCTTGGTTGTTTCCTTGCAGACGTTTCATTACCAAACTAGGCAACATCATCAGTGCACGAGCTGGATAATGAGACGTTGGCAAGGGAACCACCAAGCTCAGCAAGCACTGAGGGCCTCCCAGTTCAACCCTGAGCTACAGATATTGTCTTCCCTCTGCAGGAAGAGAAACCTGCGGCCTCCTGCAGGGTAGCTGGCGGATTGAGCCAGGTGAGATTTCACCTGCAGAAACCTTTAGAATGGAAGTGTCTAAAGGGCTCCTGATCATCTCGAAAGGATACAGTGCAATGTCTGAAATGCCAGGCAGGTGAGACGCTCGGGCCTCTCTACAGCCATGGGAGCTCATGGTAACAATCAAGAAAGAAAAGAAAGACAGGTGTTTGTTAACTTTTGCTTAGTCTCTTTCTTTCTTTCCTTCCTTCCTTCTTTCTCTTTCTCATTTTCTCTCTTTCTTGTCTCTCTCTCTCTGCCTCTCTCTGTGTGTCTCTCTCGCATTTTCTCTTTCTCTCTTTCTCTCTCATTTTCTCTCTTTTCTCTTTTTCTCTCTCTCTCTCATTTTCTCTGTCTTTCTCTTCTCTCTCCCTCTTCTTTCTCTCTCTCTTTTTCTTTTTCTATCTCATTTTCTGTCTCTCTCTCTCTTTCTCTTCTCTCATTTTCTCTCTCTTTCTCTCTCATTTTCTCTCTTTTCTCTCTCTTTCTCTTCTCTTTATCTCTCTCTCTCGTTTTCTCTGTCTTTCTCTTCTCTCTCCCTCTTTTTCTCTCTCTCTTTCTTTTTCTATCTCATTTTCTGTCTCTCTCTCTCTCTTTCTCTGCTCTCATTTTCTCTTCTCTTTCTCTCATTCTCATTTTCTCTCTCTCTTCTCTTTCTCTTTCTCTCTCTCTTCTCTCATTTTCTCTGTATCTCTTCTCTCTTTTTTCTTTCTTTCTCATTTTCACTCTCTTTCTCTTCTCTTTCTCTCTCTCTCTCTCCCCCTCTCTCCTCCCTCTGCCCCCCAGTTTTTAATTGATAATCGTACTCAAGTAGAAGGAGTAGCTCCAATAAACCAGGTTAGTTCTCCAAGGTTTTTTTTACCTGTTTACCTGGCTTTAAAGTCCCCCGAGAGACTGTTCACGTGTGAATGTTGCTTAGCTCCCCCTCTCAATCCAGGTCCCCTCAATGAAAACATTTGGGGCAGAAAAGCATGGAGCCAGGGAATAAAAGGTTGGGGTTTAGGGGAGTTGCAGTCCAGCGTTATTTCCCACCTGGGGGTGTCCTCCTGCTCCAAAGTTAACTTACATTCAAGCGGACCCCAATGTTGTTTTTCCAGATCACTCTGCGGCAGGTTGGAGTTTTGTTCTATTTTTATTTTTGTGATTTGGTTTTATTTTCACCTGTGGATCACCCTACCTGGGAAAGGTAAAGCTAGCAAGTGTGCCCATGCTTCTCCGGAAAGTCGTACCCAATTCAGAGCTCCCGGACTGGTTTCCTTCTCACTACAAATCCTATGTTCCTCAATCAGCAGGGCCTAAGGTTGGGGAATGATGGGGACTTTTACTCCAAGGCTCTTGGAATGCTTCGGGTTGGGCACCGCTGGTTTCTTGGTTGGTAAGCAGGACCTATTCCAATCTCCAGCCTTCGCAGATCCAAAAGTACCTCTGCCAATCCTCAAGATATCACCTACCTCCCCCCTCTCATTTTCTCTGTTTCTCTCTCTCTCTCTCTCTCTCTCTCATTTTCTCTTTCTTTCTCTCATTTTCTCTTTCTTCTCTCTCTCTCTCTCTCTTGTTTTCTCTCTCTCATTTTCTCTCTCTTTCTCTGGTTTTCTCTCATTTTCTCTCTCTCTCATTTTCTCTCTCTCTCTCTCATTTTCTCTCTTTCTCTCTCTCTCTCATTCTCTCTCTCATTTTCTCTCTCTTTCTCTGGTTTTCTCTCATTTTCTCTCTCTCTTGTTTTTTCTCTCTTTCTCTCATTCTCTCTCTCTTCTCTCTCTCTCTCCTGTTTTCTCTCTCTCATTTTCTCTCTCTTTCTCTCGTTTTCTCTCTCTCTTGTTTTTTCTCTCTTTCTCTCTCTTTCTCTCTCTCTCTCTGATTCTCTCTCTCTCATTTTCTCTCTCTCTGGTTTTCTCTCATTTTCTTTCTCTCTTTCTATCATTCTCTCTCTCTCCTCTCTCTCCTGTTTTCTCTCTCTCATTTTCTCTCTCTCTCTGGTTTTCTCTCATTTTTTCTCTCTCTTGTTTTTTCTCTCTTTCTCTCATTTTCTCTCTCTTTCTCTGGTTTTCTCTCATTTTCTCTTTCTCTTGTTTTTTCTCTCTTTCTCTCATTTTCTCTCTCTCATTCTCTCTCTCTTTCATTTTCTCTCTCTCGTTTTCTCTCTGTGTATGTCTCATTTTCTCTTTCTCATTTTCTCTCATTTTCTCTCTCGTTTTCTCTCTCTTTCTCTCATTTTTCTCTCTCTTATTCTCTCTCTCTTTCATTTTCTCCCTCCCTCCCTCCCCCCTCTCTCTCTCACACACAAGTTGTTGTTTTTAGGGCTCCCATTGTTTCCAAAGCGAGGGAGGGACTCCCTTTCCAACCTTGAAGCTGAAACGCGAGCGCCGCGCACACGCCACAGTTCCGCAGAGCGTTCCGGGCGCCCAAGAGCGCGCGCGAAGTCAAACACCGTTTGACTTCCCTTCCTTCGACCACAGAGTCCATATGGCACGTCTCTCTCTCTCTCTCTGCCAAGAATCGGGGTCTCCCGTCGGCAGCTGAGGCTCTAAGACTCCCGCTGCCTTCTTTAAAAGCAGAAGTCTGTTCCAGCAAGCCTTTTAAGGCAGCAAACAAACCTACATCCCGGAGCGCCCGTTCTCCTTTCCTTTTTCCGATTTTGGCACTATGAAACGATTAGATGAAGTAGGGTCTCATCCGGCGGGCCCCTTTGATAACCCCACTAAAACACACACACACACGCAAACACACACACACACACACACACACACACATATATCGATCCTTGGGGCCAAATCTTCGAACTGCCTAAAAGGAAACACTTGCTAAAAAATCCTTTCAAAGTTGCTCTTTTGAGTTTTAGCTATATTTAGTATTAACAGAACAACAGGGTTGGGAGGGACCTTGGAAGGTCTTCTAGTCCAACCCCCCTGCCCAGGCCGGAAACCTTACACCGCCGTTTCAGACTAAACGGTTGTGTTTTCGCCCTTCTTTTTAGTGATGTATTTGTTTGTTTGTTTCTTTATTTTGGTCAACTCGCCGCTTTCTCCCGCCTTCGCTGCTGCTGCCGCCCCACCCCACCCCCCAAAGGATCGCAATTAAAGTCAAGTCACTTAAAAATCTAATTACTCCCCTCGAATTTGCTTCCTCTCTCTCCGGACAGAAAGACACACCGGGGCGCACGGCTTTTTTTTTTTTTTTAATGCAAGGACTGTAGAAACGAGTTAAGCGCTCCAGAAAAATGAAACGGCGGTCGGATGCCACTAATTTCGTTAAAACCGAAAAAAAAGGAGCTACTGTAAGTTCCAGATGAGAATTAGCGGGATGGAGGAGGGAGGGTGGGCGAGAGGAGGACGGAACGGGGTGTGGCGGGGGGGGAGTGAGGAAAAGGCAAGTCCCTCCTGGCGAAAGACACCTCCTCTTTTCCAAAATTGGCAACCCGCGCGCATTCACCTGGCGGGATTAAACTTTACCGGAGGGGGGAACAAAATCTTGTTTGGTTTTGTTTATATCTTCAGCCTAAGCGTGGCCTCGAAAGATTCTGCATTTATACTGCAAAGATTTTGAGAGGGGAGAGGAATTGGGATGGGGAGAGGGACAGCGAAGAGTCAGAAGCTCTTGAATTTTCTCTTTCTTTTCATCCCACTCGGAATTCAATCTACTGTACATTCCCCGCCCCGCCTCCCAGTTCGCCAAATAAGGATGCAACAGAGGTTTTTTTTGTTGTTGTTTTGGGTCTGTTTTTATTAGACTTTCCATCTACAGAAATATACCCCTCTTGTGGCTGGGGTTTGACTGTATCATTAATTCTTCTTAGACTTTAAACCATCGTATGTACAGTATAGAAGTGATACTATTTCTCCCAGCCCTGGAGAGAGAGAAAATTTGTGCTGTTTCTTAGTTGATCTTTTGTTGTGTTTGCATTTTTTGCTGCGTTGTTTTCCTTGACAAAAGTCTAAAAATGTATACTAATAAAACCACAGGTTCACCAATGCAAAACTATCTCACTCCCAAAAATCAGCAGCCAGACCCACCAATATTTTTTTTCCTTTCCTTTCCTTTCCTTTCCTTTCCTTTCCTTTCCTTTCCTTTCCTTTCCCCTTTCCTTTCTTCTTTCCTTTCCTTCCTCTTCTTTTCCCTTCCTTTCTCCTTTCCTTTCTTCTTTCCTTTCCTTTCTCTTCATTTCCCTTCCTTTCTCCTTTCCTCTTTCTTTTCCTTTCGATTTTCCTTTTTTTTCCTTTCCAGTCTTTAAATGCCACCCAAATACCAGCCAGGGCAGGAAAGTTAACTAAGCAACTATTCTACTGATTAAACGTTTAGGAAACACGGATCTTACCTGAGGGAAACCCTTCAGGTAAGGGGCCCAGGAGGGAAAATTCACGACGGGAGGATGGTGGAACTAAACATGGCCTGTTTCACTCGACTGAATGAGTCCACCAGCGGTCCAAAATGCACACAAATACATTGACACGTTTCTACAGCATGGGCTCCAATTATTATTCACAAGGTCAGAGGCAAACTGTTCCTTCCGTTGGACCTTCCTGGATCTGCTGCCGAGCAGTGACCCTGACCCCGGTTGTTACCGTCTTCACGACCAACTTTCCAAGGGGTGGGAAGGCAAGGCAGTTTGTCCAGGCGGTTGGCCGGCTTAGAACAAAGGATGGGAGCTGTCCAGCAATCGCGACCTCCTGAAACTTAACGGAGGCGCTCTTTCGTAGGGAATTTCAGGGACCCCCTCTACCCACCCAAACCCGGGTTCTACTCCATCCTTACCTTTCGATTTCGACCAAGAAATGGATTCAACCAGAGTGAGGGAGAAAGGAGGGGGAGACGCGTGTCAACGAGAGGGGAAGGAAGGCAGGCCAACGCTGAGGCTTGTTGCATGAAAGTCATTCCGACTTTCAAAACCTGGGGGAGAATTTCTCCACCGCTTAGCTCCCTGACGGACCCCTTCAAAATGTTCTCTGAATAGGTCATCGCCCTCTAAGAAAGGGACGGGGAGAGAACCTCCCCCACCCCCGCCCACCCCCAAAAACACCCCCAACCCTCCCCAACCCCACCACAGCCAACCTAGGCTGAAAATAATCCAAATATTCCACGCGCTTCTTCCAAGCGGAGACCCTTCCCAAGAAAACAGCCCGATGGATCCGCAGGGTCCGGGAGGCGCGAGCAACTCCGAGAGTTTCGGGAGGGGAGCCGCCCGGGCCAGCTCAGCGAGGCGGGGGCTTGTAGTTGCCGTTGATCTCCTGGGCGATGGTCACGGCCTCGGCCCCCAGCGGGAGCCGGTCGCTGTATTCGGAGCCCCCTTCGAATTCCTCCGGATTGGCTTTGGAGTGGGATTCCGCCAGGGAGGCAGCCGCCAAGCTGGGGTCCCTGGCCAGCTGCCCCCCGCCCTCTCTGGCCCTCCGCTCTTCTTCTTCCTCCTCCTCCTCCTCCTCCTCCTCTTCCCCGGCGTCCTCTTCCTCCTCTTCCAGCTCCCCGCGGCCCACCTCGCTGGGCTGGTAGTTCTTCTCCGACTCCAGGTAGGAGGCGCGAGGGTCGAAGTCGGCCGCCATGTGCTTCTCCATCTGGTCGGCCGGGTTCTGCGCGCGGAGGATCAGGCGGTAGGTCTTGCCCTGGTACTTGGAGAGCAGGTGGCAGCAGGTGGCGCCCAGCAGTGGGAGGGTGGCCAGGGCCAGCAGGAAGGCGCTGACCACCACGATGATCAGCAGGGAAGGTACCTCCTTCTTGGTGCTGAAAACCACCTGCACCTGGCAGTCCTCGTCCGCCGCGAAGCTCAGGCAGACGGAGTAGTTGGTGCCCGGGGCGAGGCCTCGGAACCAGTAGGAGTTCAAGCCTTCCTCGATCTGCGACCACCGCACCAGCGTCGCCGGCGCCCCGCCACGGCTCACCTGGCACAGGTAGAGGTGGCGCAGCTGGCCCTTCTCCCGGCCGGAGAGAGGCGTGATCTGCACCTTGGCTTCGCGCTCCGACACGTCCAGCGCGATGACGCCCAGGTCGAAAGTCTGCGGCTTCAGCTCCGAGCTCTGGTTGAACGCGTGGTTGGAGACGTAACGCGGCAGTTGGATCGGGGCTGCGTCGCCCACGCCGCCGCCGCCGCCGCCGCAGCGAGGCTCGAAGCCGGCCGGACGAGAGGGCGCGTCGGCCCCCGGGTGGGATTCTCTGGGCTCTGCCTCAGTGCCGCCGCCGCCACCACCGCCGCCGGCCGTGTCAGGATCGCGCGCAGCGTTTGGGTTCGGCGGCCAGAGGAGCTTGCGCTTCTCCTCCGGCTTCATGACGCTGTTCTTGGACGCTTTGCGCTCGCCCGGCGGCGCCTTGGCCTCGGTCTTGGCGCTGCCCACCGAGTCCTTGTCCTTGGGCGCAGCGTCGGCCAGAGCCACGCGGAGCGAGCTTTGGTTGCTGCCCACCTCGTTGGCGGCCACGCAGGTGTAAGTGCCTTCCTCCTTCTTGCCCAGGTGAGGGAGCAGCAAGGTGCCGTTGGGGAAGGCGCGGAAGTTCTGCCTCTCCCCCGCGCCCGACGGGGGCAGCGCGTTCAGCCGGTCGGCCTCGCTGCCCGTGATCTCCAGCGTCCGGCCGGAGGCTTGGATCCGCCAGGTGAGCTCGGGCCGCGGGATCCCGTCGGCGTGGCAGTGCAAGGCGAGCGAGGAGCCGTAAGCCAGGCTCTGCAGTTCCGGCTGGGAACTGAGGCGCACAACAGGCGCGGCGCAGCGCATGTAGGGGACGTCGAGCAGCGGCTGGTCCTTCCAGGCCTCGGGCGCCGCGCAGGTGATGGCCTCCCTCTCCGGGATGGAGATCAAGGTGTGCTCCGTCCAGTTCTTCAGCCACATGAGCTGGCAGGTGCAGTTGAAGGGGTTGTTGTAGATCTGCAGGTGGGAGAGTGAGGTCAGCGGGTCGAAGGTCCCCTCGGCCAGGCCGCTGAAGAAGTTGTTGTTGATGCGCAAGGAGCGCAAGTCGCTCAGCGAGCTGAAAGCCCCCGACGGCAGCTGGGCCATGCGGTTGTTGTTCATCTTGAGCAGCTGCAGGGCGCTGAGATTGCGCAGGTCGGCCCAGGGGAAGTCCGCGATCTGGTTGTGGCTGACGTCGAGGTTCTTCAGGAGGCCCAGCACGGCCAGCGTGCCTTCCTCCACCGCGGATCTGGTTATGGGCCAACCAGAGCGAGGTGACTTGGGTGACTTCGGCGAAGGTGCCCCGGGCCAGCGCCGTGATCTTGTTGGCCGACAGGCTCAGCGTGGTCACGTTGGAAGGGAGCCCCGAAGGCACCGTCTGCAGGTCTTTGTAAGCGCAGTCGGCAAATTGCTGCGCGTATTTGTCCACGCAGGCGCAAGGCTCCGGGCAGCCGGCGCTGGGCGCCCACCAGAAGGCCGAGGCCGCCAGCCAGGCGCGCAACAGGAGCGCGACCACCATCTTGGGTCTGCAGAAAGGGGGGGAGGAAGAAAGAGAGAGAGAAAGGCTGAGAGACGCCTGCGCCCCCCCTCCCTCCCCGGATCCCCAGCCCCTTCCGGGGCCCCTCAGTCTTCACTCCCCACCCGCTTTCCTCCCAACCTGCCCCCCCCGCCCGTGCCTTGAGACGCTTAGCAACACCCATCACACCCCCAGAGGACGAGCTTGTCGCAGCTGCACCCCAATATTCCGCGCCAAGGAAGACGGAGACCTCCGACAGCCTCCCGCTACCACTCCCATCATCCGCAGCCAGAAGCAGCAGCCCCTCGCACCACCGACACTGGCAACCCTTGTGGGCGCCCCGAGTCGCGTCAACTAACCATCCGGCCCGGGTTCCTACGACACAGGCGGTCGACCCGTGTTTGGCTCGAGAGTCGAGTTGAGGGCCGTGCCGATGCAGCCTTGCCACCCGATACCGCCCGCCGCCTTCCTCCTTTTTTCTCCCTTATCCCGCTTTCGAATCTGATCCTTCGCTGGAGTAAGACCCGCTTCTTGCGCGGGATTCGGGGAGTTCGTCCGAATCCTGAGAACGGAGCTTCAGTCTCCGTTTCCTTGGCGGAGAAGGAGCTCCTCCGTCGTCTCCGCCCGCCTATCCCGGGAGTTTCCCCCTTTGCTTGCCACAGTGCCCCGCCCGTCCTCTCCCGTTTGGCACGTGCCACCCGAACCGCTTGCGCGGAGAGCTGCCCCTCCCCCAACCCCTTCTCCGTCCATCCGCCAGCCCCTCCCTCCCTCCCTCCCTCCCCCCACACCTCACCCCTTTCAGGGTCTGCACACCTCCCTAAGCCATGGTTTAGTCAAGAATAAACCACACCTTGGGCTAAAGATACAAAACTGCGGTTGGACTGCGCTGATCCTGACCGAGTGGCAAACAGGAGCCTTCGTTGGCTCGCCTGGCCGCCTGCCCTGCGCGCTCTCGGGACGCCTGGACTCGCGACCAGACCACACACACACACACACACACACCAACCAAATCCTGCCCCCACGTGCGTCTGGGTCCTTCAGATCCAAAGACCATTTCTGGCTCCCCACGGAAGACAAGCACCTGGCTTGAAGCCTGCGCCTCCCCCCCCCCTCAGCTTCCCCTGGACCAGATGCAACCACGGGTCGCTGCCCGCCCAGGTAAACTGACACCTGCCCCGCGGGAGCTTCCCTGGCGGGCGAGAGGTGGTGCTCCTTTGCACCTACAGGTTGCGCCTGGCTCCCAGCGCCCCAACCTCCCGGGACCCCCGTCTCTAACCTCATGCAGATCCCTTACCGCTTTTATGGGGGGCTCCAAGAGCGTTTCCTTCGGGGGGGGCGCAGAAGCCCTGCGGAACTCCAGGCATGAGACTAGGATCGCGCGCGGCAGCGCTCCACTGGGGATGGGAGGGCCGCCGTGGATCGACCCTTCCTTCCTTCCTTCCTTCCTTCCTTCCTTCCTTCCTTCCTTCCTTCCCTTCCTTCCTTCCTTCCTTCCTTCCTTCCTTCCTTTCCTTTCCTTTCCTTTCCTTTCCTTCCTTTCCTTTCCTTTCCTTTCCTTTCCTTTCCTTTCCTTCCCTTCCCTTCCTTTCCTTTCCTTTCCTTTCCTTCCCTTCCCTTCCCTTCCCTTCCCTTTCCTTTCCTTTCCTTTCCTTTCGTCCCTTTCCTTCCTTCGGGATGGGAGCGGTTTTCCGACTCTCGCCCCCTCCCTCTCCCTCCCGATCGCCGCCCGCCGCCCCCTGCGAAAGCCTCACCTTCGCTCAGCGGAGCTGGCCAGCCCGAGCGCGCAGCCTGGGCGCCCCGCAGATGCGCCCAGCCCGGCCGGCGCGCCTCCCGTGTCTTGAGTGGGTGTGGAAAGCGCAGCGCCCCCCACACACACACACGCCCACCTCCTTCCACAGCGAAAGCCGTGCGATATTTAGCAGGTCGAGATTTTTTCCAAGCCACCGAGGTCGTTTTTCCCTCCCCTCTGCCCAGCCCAAGCAAGGACGGCCTAGTATGGTTTACCCTCCTCCTCTCCCTCCTTTACCTGGCCAGATGTGGCAGGAAAGCCAGGTGCAACAGCCCAGGATCCTCAGACAGCTGGAAGGGGGAATCTAGACAGTCATGTGAATGGTCCTTTTTGCTTCCCTCTCCATCGGATTTTTCTATCCTGAACAGCAAATCAGAATAAATGGGATTTTCTTCTGCTGGTTTTCCTCTTTCATTTTCCTGCCTTGGTAGCCCAAAGAGGGCTTAATATTCTCTCTCTCCCTCTCCCCTCTCTCCCCTCCCTCCCTCTCTCTCTCCCCCTCTCTCCCTCCCTCTCTCTCTCCCCCCTCCCTCCCTCTTTCTCTCCCTCTCTCTCTCTCCCTCTCTCTCTCCTCTCCCCTCCTCTCCCTCTCTCTCTCCTCCCTCTCTCTCCCCCTCTCCCCCCCCTCCCTCCTCTCTCCCCCCTCTCCCTCCCTCTCTCTCTCTCCCCTCCCTCTCTCCCCCTCCCTCTCCCCCTCCCTCCCTCTCCCTTTCTATCTGCCTCTTTCTCTCTCCCCCTCTATCTATCTATCTCTCCCCCTCCCCCCTCTCTCTCCCTCTCTCCCTCCCTCTCTCTCTCTCTCTCTCTCTTCCTCTCTCCCCTCTCCCTCTCTCTCTCCCTCCCTCTCTCTCCTCTCTCTCCCCTCCCTCCCTCTCTCTCCCTCTCTCCCTCTCTCCCCTCCCTCCTTCTCCCTTTCTATCTGCCTCTTTTCTCTCCCCTCTCTCATCTATCTATCTCTCCCCCCTCCCTCCCTCCCTCCCCCTCTCTCCCTCTCTCCCTCCCTCTCTCTCTCTCTCTCCCCCTCTCTCCCTCCCTCTCTCTCTCTCTCTCTTCCTCTCTCTCTCTCTCCATCACACGCACACCCACCATTCTTTGAAATTAAAATAGGTGCAAGGGGCGGGCTTTTTTATTTTTAGGTTTGTCTTATTTTTATAAACAACTCATGGTAGACATACCATGTTACTCTTTCCTCATCTTATTTCCCCCATCACAACAACCCTGCGAGGTGGGTTGGGATGAGAGACAGAGCGAGACTGGCCCAAAGTCACCCAGCTGGCTTTCATGCCTAAGACGGGACTAGAACTCGCCATCTCATGGCCCAAAGTCACTGTTATAAAAAAATATCCCAATAAAAGCGGTACAGAGACAAACCGTAGCAATAAATCTTAAACTATTAAGATCAGAGGTTTATTTCATGAGCAATTTGGAATATGAAAAGCCATCATTAAAATAGTGATGTTTCAGTAAGATAGTACTTACTAACAACCCCTTGCAATGAAGTCCAGAGATAGTAGCTAAGTCCAGCAAAGGAATAGCTACCCTCAGTGGCCCTGATTTGAGATTGACCCCCTTCTTTGAACCCCTTCTTCTTCTGAAGCCCACCCAGTGGTATGTAATCGTACTGGATGTACCCCCCTGTTCCCTCATACTGTTCATCAATAAACACCCACTTGTAGATATGTGCCAAATTACCATTCGCTACTTTCAGTTCCCCCTTTTTTTCTCAGTGTCCCAGACATTCGTGATCCAAAACAGCTCAAATTTTGACTCTCCAGCAAATATATGTTTTTTGCAGAAGTAGCAGGTAGCAAATATATTGCTGTGCCTGCAAATTCAGCTCAGCAGATTACAAATACCGCATTTTACCATGCTTGCAAAAATCAGCTCAGCCAACGTTGTAATACACTGCTCAAAAAAAAATAAAGGGAACACTTAAACAACACAATGTAACTCCAAGTCAATCACACTACTGTGAAATCAAACTGTCCACTTAGGTAGCAACACTGATTGACAATCAATTTCACATGCTGTTGTGCAAATGGACTAGACAACAGGTGGAAAGCAGAGGCAGTTAGCAAGACATCCCCAATAAAGGAGTGGTTCTGCAGGTGGTGACCACAGACCACTTCTCAGGTCCTATGCTTTCTGGCTGATGGTTTGGTCACTTTTGATTGCTGGCGGTGCTTTCACTCTAGTGGTAGCATGAGACGGACTCTACAACCCACACAAGTGGCTCAGGTGGTGCAGCTCATCCAGGATGGCACATCAATGCGAGCTGTGGCAAGAAGGTTTGCTGTGTCTGTCAGCGTAGTGTCCAGAGCATGGAGGCGCTACCAGGAGACATACCAGTACATCAGGAGACCTGGAGGAGGCCGTAGGAGGGCAACAACCCAGCATCAGGACCGCGACCTCCACCTTTGTGCAAGGAGGGACAGGAGGAGCACTGCCAGAGCCCTGCAAAATGACCTCCAGCGGGCCACAAATGTGCATGTGGCTGCTCAAATGGTCAGAAACAGACTCCATGAGGGTGGTATGAGGGCCCGACGTCCACAGGTGGGGGTTGTGCTTACAGCCCAACACCATGCAGGATGTTTGGCATTTGCCAGAGAACACCAAGATTGGCAAATTCTCCACTGCCGCCCTGTGCTCTTCACAGATGAAAGCAGGTTCACACTGAGCACATGTGACAGATGTGACAGAGTCTGGAGACGCCGTGGAGAACGTTCTGCTGCCTGCAACATCCTCCAGCATGACTGTTTTGGCAGTGGGTCAGTAATAGTGTGGGGTGGCATTTCTTTAGGGGGCCGCACAGCCCTCCATGTGCTCGCCAGAGGTAGCCTGACTGCCATTAGGTACCGAGATGAGATCCTCAGACCCCTTGTGAGACCATATGCTGGTGCGGTTGGCCCTGGGTTCCTCCTAATGCAAGACAATGCTGGACCTCATGTGGCTGGAGTGTGTCAGCAGTTCCTGCAAGACGAAGGCATTGATGCTATGGACTGGCCCGCCCATTCCCCAGACCTGAATCCAATTGAGCACATCTGGGACATCATGTCTCGCTCCATCCACCAACGCCACGTTGCACCACAGACTGTCCAGGAGTTGGGGGATGCTTTAGTCCAGGTGTGGGAGGAGATCCCTTAGGAGACCATCCGCCACCTCATCAGGAGCATGCCCAGGCGTTGTAGGGAGGCCATACAGGCACGTGGAGGCCACACACACTACTGAGCCTCATTTTGACTTGTTTTAAGGACATTACATCAAAGTTGGATCAGCCTGTTGTGTTTTTTTTCCACTTTAATTTTGAGTGTAACTCCAAATCCAGACCTCCATGGGTTGCTAAATTTGATTTCCATTGATAATTTTTGTGTGATTTTGTTGCCAGCACATTCAACTATGTAATGAACAAAGTATTTCATGAGAATATTTCATTCATTCCGATCTAGGATGTCTTATTTTTGTGTTCCCTTTATTTTTTTGAGCAGTGTATATATCTATGCGATACTGACCAAAAGTTATGTCAAACCGACTTCACTACGTTCAATGTTTTTAATTGTTTTGTTCAATAAAATATTATTTAACAAAAAATTCAGTCGCTTAGCCACAGTCTTGTATTTATGGCCGTGGAAGTATACTGGGAGCAAGGGGAATTATACCCTTTTGTGACCTTCTAACAAGCAAAATCAATAGGAAAGCCAGACCCCCTTAACAACCAGGTTACTAATTCACTAGGTCAGTGGTCCCCAACCGTTTTTGTACCCCAGCCCAGTACAAATGATCCACGGACCGGTACCGGCATCAGCACACACGACCAAGGCAAGTCGAGCCGAGCGACCGGCCAGCCAGCCGTCCCCTGCTTCTCCCCGCCACCTTCAACTCCTCCTTTGTACCTTCTCGCGGTCGATGGGCTTTTCGGGCTCTGTCTTAATCTCCTCCTGAGTAATGCAAGACTCCACCGCCATCGGGACGGCTCTTCGTTCAAAGCCGCCGCCCCCCCCAACGAAACTAAGGCGCGAGGATTCCTTCAGCACCCAAAGGCCGCTTTCCAACCGACGACCGACAAGCTCACCCGGAAGCACTTTCTCAAGCGCCGTCTAAACAAGATGGCGGCTCCCAAGCAACCACTAGCCACCATTCTTTGCGGCCTGGTACAAAATGATCCACGGACCGGTACCGGTCCGGGGCCCAGTGGTTGGGGACCCCTGCACTAGGTTACTAATTCATCGGGTTACTAGTTTAAAAACTGCAGAGATTCATTTAACAACGGTGGCAAGGATGGTTGTAAAATTGGACAAAATTCACTTAACAAATGTCTGGCTTAGCACCAACAAAACCTGGGCTCAGTTGTGGTTTTAAATCAAGAGCCATATTAATAAACATTAATATGTAAGGATGAGCTAAGAGGAATTGGCGCAAGATGGGAGCGTCTATGAAAATGAATTATGGAAGGTGTGGCCTTTGCACAGCCCTCGTGGGAACGATCCCCTTGTCCTTTCTTCTGCACAGAGTAAAGTTTTTGCAAATCTCCTGTCAACTAAAAAAAAAATACTTCTGTGACGACCTGGGGTGTGACACAAAAATAACCAAGTCACAAAAATAGAAGAAAGTCACTTTAATGCCTCCAACTTGGCCGGATACGGGAGTAAATGCAGTCTGCACCCAAAGTAAAGTTAATTCGAAATAAAAAAAAACAACACACCACACTGAAGGAATTACTGCGGCAGGTAAGGATGATTAATTGCAGACTTCTACCAGATAAAGCAGCAACCACAGTTGGGAGGAAACCAGAACACAGATAAGCTCTGACAAGAATGCACACTTTGCTTCCAGCACCTTTGCCATGCGCAGTTTGTCCTTTTAAACAGTCCTCCCAGCTGCAGCCCATGAAGGTGATCAGAGCCCCTTCCTCCCCCATAGACCATGCGACTCACGTTTCTCCCTTCTCGGTTCCTCCCTGCGTGCCCTAGGAGGCAGAGGGGGTGGGCCTGGGTCTTCCTCTGAATGCCCAGCTGGACTGTGCCCTTCCCCAGTTTCCTCCACAACCACCAGAGCCACACTCCCACTCCCTGTCAGCTGTTCCATCTCTCCCTCGGAGTCACTCCAACAGGGGCATGACAACTTCTTTGGGCTTTTTAGTTGCCAGCAGAAAGGGAGTGGGGAAAGCAGTGCATTCCTTAAATGCTTCAGATAATCGCTTTGGCAGCCGAAGCTTCTGGCGTGCAAGATTATTACTGGGGAGCATGATCGATGACTCTTGGCTATGGATGTATGTCATTGGATAATATAGATCCAGGGGATGGGAGGAAGACCAGGGTCAAGCGGGAAATGAATGATGTGTCAGAGTCGGCTGCAACCAGGAAACACCAACATGTCAACTCCTAATAAATCAACCTTTTTTAGATGCGGCTAGAGACTTATGATTTGAATGGGGGTGCATGTCGGAGTCCTGACATCTCCACCTCAGGGGTGTGTGTGTGTGGTTTATTGGGCATTACACACCAGGCAGAAGCATTTTCCTGGGGCCACAATGGCTTGCAAGATGCTAACCTTTGTCGGTATGGACTCATCGCAATAGTTGAATAAGGGGGTGTTGATTAGAAGCATAAGCCAGTTAAGGAAAGCTAACTGCTTCTCCGAGCTAACTTCGCGGAGAATTTATGTCGTTAAAATTAGGCAGCATAAATTAATCCTAAACTCTGCCCTTCAGCTTTCATTACTTTGGGAAAAGAGAGAGGGAAAAGAGTGAAATCAATTTTCATAAACGCTAAGGCAGACGCTGCCACCAGCCTCTGGCAGAGTTTGTCGAGAACCGTTTAAATTAAGCGATACATAATTAATCGCTGCAAATGGAGCGAGCTGAATATTATATAGAGCTTGCCATTTCGAGGGATTTAGTTCAAACTGACGGGGCTATTTATCCCCCACCCCACCCCTTTTATTTTACAGGCCATTTAAAACGTATTCTGTCTTTTGGCTCACTTGCTGAATATAAAGACAGATAGAATAACTCTACAAATTCTTCCAGACAAAGTTTCTTTTATTGGATTATATTAGGCATCCTCAAGGTAACTCACAGTTATGTTGAGATGCATCTCATGTCCAATTCTTTGCATAGTTGAAATAGTAGTAGAAGCAGGGGGTAGAGATGCTATCATGAGGCTGTATGTTCAGGCAAGAGTGAAGAAACCTCCCCCGACCCACCAAGGGTCAATTCAGTGACCAATCCAGGTTACAGATGTGGCCACATGACATGCACTACATTTCCCAGGATACCTTAACTACTTTTACCACGATGCATTCCCTTAAGGGGACAGCTCTCAATTCCTAACTATCCCAAATCCCATTAACTATAACTGTCTGAACAGCACAAAACGCTCGCACGTTCTTCACTCTGGAGCAATTGCGGCACTGAGAAAAAATTCTCTGCCCAGTCTCTTGAGTATCCTCCAAATATTTATAATCACGTTCATTGTAAATGTAGGGTTTACACTTCCCAGCTGTGCTTTCGTACATCACGCCTATTTCAATATGGCCAATGCAGATCCGACTGCCAATATCTGGTCTATTTTCTCACAAATGAAGACAAATATGTTGATAATACTGACTTACGACTGGTCCTCGGAACGACATCCATCGTATCCCCCATGGTCACGAGAACAGAATTATTTATGTTCATATTCATTTATGAGGATTGCAGGGTTCTGGGGTCATGTGACCACCAATTGCAACCTTACCAATAAGGAGCAGTGCCAACGGAGGAAGCGAGGCTCGCTTAACATGTGTGTGGTTCACTTAATGGCCCCAGGGTACTGATGATGTTACCTAGTTGGGTAATGAAACATCTGCAAGAAAACAGCCGAATTCAGAGAGCACCAAGGTTTTTTGATATTAAGATTAGATTAGATTAACAGAGTGGGAAGGGATCTTGTAGGTCATCTAGTCCAACCCCACCACCCAACAGGAGACCCTACACCATTTTTGACAGATGGCAGTCCAGTCTCTTCTTGAAAGCCTCCAGTGATGAAGCTCCCACAACTTCCAAAGGCAACTTCTGTTCCATCGGTTGATTGTTCTCCCTGTCAGAAAATTCCTCCTTATTTCCAGGTTGAATCTCTCCTTGTTCAGTTTCCATCCATTGTTCCTTGTCTGGCCTTCGGGTGCTTTGGAAAATAGCTTGACCCCCTTCCTCCTCTCTGTGGCAGCCCCTCAAATAGTGGAAGATGCTCTCCTGTCTCCCCTGGTCCTTCTCTTCACTAGACTAGCCAGGCCCAGTTCCTGCAACTGTTCTTCCTATGTTTTAGCCTCCAGTCCCCTCATCATCCTGGTTGCTCTTCTCTGTACTTTTTCTAGAGTTCCCACAGTCCTCCTCCTCCTCCTCTCTGCAAACCCCACTGCCTTGTAGCACTGATGATGTTACCTAGTTGGGTAATGAAACATCTGGAAGAAAGCAACCAAGAGAAATACCAAGGAGCTTTCATTTCAACCCTGAGCTACAAATATTCTCCTTTATCCATATTCTGCTCTTTTGAGGAACTAAGGAAAAGCAAGCAAATTCTTCCTGTGCTAGACTGCCATCTGCTGTTTCTTGTCTTCACAACACACAAACACAATATAAGTAAACGTCACAAAACACAGGCTAGTCATAATGTGCTTTATTTGGTTTTGGCTTAGCATATTGGGGGAAATTAGACATGATGGCTTGTAAAAATCTGCTTGATTAACTTATTTATATCCCTTTTCTTTATTTTTACAAAAAATTCAAGGCAGCGCACACACACAACTAGCTCAGAGCTTAATACACTGTGTGTAGCCAGCCAATCTTGTTAATTCACCAATCCATGATTAAACCAAGGCTAGCTTAGCCTAGCAGGCAAACCAAGTCCTAATTTCAATTAGAGGAACCATGGGATTGCTTTAAAACACAGCACTTTCATTAGCTGGTTCATTAAAATAGCTGCATCTTTCTTCAGGCTTATTAGGGAGAGTAAATTACTCTAAATGCGCTTCTTTTAATGAACAGAGAGGTGGCACCCTCTCTCTTCTATGTCCTTTTCACAGTGGGCACACACTGTTTACAATTGATTTTATTTTACTTATTTGTTAATTTTATTCGCCACCCATCTTGCTATCAGCATGATTTTTAAGAATCGAGGTTCTTTGGGTTTTTTGGGGGGTAATCCAGAGCATTTTGGGAACTACTTCCTTTAACAGCACCACATCAAGGAGACAGATTATTTAGGAATAAATAATCAGTGAGAAACTGACCAGACTTTAAAACTGAGAGATTCAACTTAATTTGAGTTGATGATCTCCATCAGAGTTCATTGGACCTTTTTAAAAAGCTATCAGGATTTGTAGTTCTATTTTAGCCAGTACAAAGGTTTGTTGCTTATCTTAGGTTCTCCAAGAAATGAAGTAAGCCCAAACAGCATCTTTGTCCTTTTTTTAAAAAAAAAAAGTATGACGTACAAACTTTTGGTAATAATCAGAAAACCAGGCAAACCAAATCCACTAACTGAAGGTGAAAGGCTATTTACTTTGAGTTCCTCTAGTTACTAAGCTATAAATCAGGCAAAAAAAACCAAAAACCCACCCCAAGGCTATTTGGAAGAAACTCTTAGCAGAACAAGCAGGTAGCAAATTCTAGGAACTGAGTAGAAATATAAATTATCTTTGTTCAGCAGCCACGCCTGACTGCACCTATGGAAGGCATGTGGATCCAGAGATTAGCAATGCATGATCCAATGCTTATAATTACAGGCTGGATAAAATTGTGCACAAGGGAAGAAAAAGAGACAATCATTTTCCATGAGGCAAAAGGCCCTGGAGGGAAACAACAGCTCGAAGTTGGTGCTGTGAAGCAGCTGTTCACTCTTCAGGGATTTGATTAAAAGAAGCATAGGAGAAAAGTGTCAGTCCATCCTGTGGCTGCTAACTCAGGGCTCAGTTTACTGGAAACCAGTCTGGAACAAGCAGGTGGTCACTGGGAGGGGGAAAAAACACAAAAATCTCAACCGATTTTCCTAGATCATATCAAAAGAGCACCCAGACTTTCCCAGTGTTAGAACTACAACTCCCAAAATTCCAGGTGACTACAGCTCCCAGAATTCCAGGGCTGTTATGACTACAACTCCCAGAATTCCAGATCTGTTGAGACTGCAGTTCGCACAATTCCAGGTTTGTTGTGACTGCAGTTTCCCCAATTCCAGAGCTGTTGAGACTATAACTCCCAGAATTCCAGGTCTGTTATGACTACAACTCCCAGAATTCCAGGGCTGTTGTGACTACAACTCCCAGAATTCCAGGGCTGTTGTAATTACAACTCCCAGAATTCCAGGGCTGTTGTGACTACAACTCCCAGAATTCCAGGGCTGTTGTAATTACAACTCCCAGAATTCCAGTTCTGTTGTGACTACAGCTCCCAGAATTCCAGATCTGTTGAGACTGCAGTTCCCACAATTCCAGGTTTGTTGTGACTGCAGTTTCCACAATTCCAGAGCTATTGAGACTACAACTCCTAGAATTTCAGGTCTGTTGTGACTACAACTCCCAGAATTCCAGGGCTGTTGTGACTACAACTCCCAGAATTTCAGGTCTGTTGTGACTGTAGTTCCCAGAATTCCAGAGCTGTTGAGACTACAACTCCCAGAATTCCTAGTCCATCATGTCATCTACTCCTAACACTTCCAAAGGAAAGGAAGGCTCTCCAACTCCCCTTTTGCAACCGAGACCAATGTGGTGTCTCCAAGAAATTCACATGGCGTACACTCTGCACTGGTTCCCTGACAACTGACAATTCAGGTAGACTATGGTTGAAACGTGGAGGCTCCATTTACTCAAGGCTAGCAGTTAAAAGCTCCTCTGATTTAAAGAATACAATCTTAACCTCGATCAAAAGTTCCCTTAGTTTATCTATCTGCTTCTCAGAGGAGCCAAAGGATTCAATGAAATACACGAATCACTGCAGTAGGGGGGGAGAAACAGCCAACAGGGATTATGGGAAATGTAGTCAATCATCATCTAAAGTAGGGTTTCCCAACCTTGGCAGCTTGAAATGGTGTGGCCTTCAATTCCCAGAATTCCAGGCGGACCAGGGAATTCTGGAAGTTGGAAGGCCACACCTCTTCAAACTGCCAAATTGAGAAGCACGATTCTACTTCACAAGTCCCGAGTGGCGAGAACCTTCTTTTCACACTCACCGCAGTGTCATCTTCGCTGTCTTCGGAGCTACTGATCACAATACTGGCACCATCTGCAGAAAAACACAAGTGTGAATGCCACATGACGGACCGAGACTTTGCTACCTGGCATCTTGGGAGGCAGGGAACATTGGAGGGTTCAAAACTGGTCCACTGGGGCAAAGGGCTGTGAGAATTCACTTGGGGGACAGGAGGAAGAGCCGTAGCTCGAAGATTGGATAAGAGGAAACTCGGCCCTCAGAAGAAATGGAAGTGGAAAGAGCATCTCAGCAGGCACCCTCCCTAGTTTAGTTTAGTTTAGTTTAGTTTATTGTCATTGCACCTCGTACAACGAAATTAAACACCATCTTCAGTGCACATCATGTCCATGAAAATAAACACAAACACACATCCTTCACACGTATTTGGGGAATAAGGTCGGAACAGTTTGCAAGTCAAGGGACTACTTATACAATAAAATGTTAGTCCTTGTGGTTTTGGATTCCTGTCTGGGTTACCTCCAAAGAGACAACAGTTTGCAAGTCTCGAGTTATTTCAGCTGACAAAGCAACTGAGGCAAGAAGCCCCTATAAGAAGGACTTCTACACTTGAAAGGCCCACCTCCACTTGAATGGTGTCCTTTTGTTCTGACCCAGGCTTCGTAAACCGTAATGATTCACAAACTTGTTTTAAAAACAAAAGCTATTGTATTGCAACGCTGGGAATTGTTTTCATTCCCAGCCAGAATTAATCTTAAACAGTCCCCTGAGATAAGCACCCACCTTTCAGTTCTGTGAAGTGCTGCCAAAAACAGAAGTATCAAATGAACTAGAAAAGAAACCAACCGAAGTCCAAGAAAAACCAACCGAAGCGCACAGAGCTTCAAGGATGATTCGGAACCAATCGAACGACTTTGCTTCCTGCAAAGGGTTTTGTCATCTTGGCCTGACTTTTATCCCTTATGGGAGGGTCAATCACCTCCCAGCCTTATTCCCGAGTCGCCCCTTTTCTCTCAGCTGCTCTCACTTCTAGCAGCTCTGTGCATACACACACTGGGAACAGGCTCCCCTTGTTCTTCTGCCTCGCTGCTGCCAGACTCCAGAGGCTCTGAAGGCAGCACCCCACTCCCAGATGGTCCTGGCCCCATCTCTGCATCGGACCCTCATCCAAGTCCTCTCCAGACTCCCTGACTGGTCCCCGTTCTTCCCCATTGTCCGATTCCACTGCCGTCTGCACCGGCTGCTGGCGAACCACAACACCTTTCATTTCTCCCTGTTCTGACCCACACCCTTTTCAAAACAAATCAAACACAATCCAAAAGGAACAGAAACCTTGCAATGCTTTTACAAAATAATTAGCTGTGATAAGCACAAGCCTTGCCAAACTGTGCAAGACTTGGCAAAAGATAACAAATAATTTACAATACAAGAATCTTCTAATACAAACTCAGGATACTGGAACATCCACGATGCTGGGGTTTCAAAACGTCTTTGCCTTCTGCAAAGTACGTTCATTTCACAGCTGGCTTTTATCTTCTTGAAGGAGGGGCCATTACCTTGCAGCCTTACTCCCGAGTAAGTGCACTGGGCCCAGGCTCCTCGGGAACTTCCTCATCGTTGCTGCCAGCCCCCACAATCTCTGAAGGCAGTAATCCACTCCCTAATGGTCTTGGCCCCTCGTCTGAGTCCTCGCTCTCCTCAGCCGTACGCACCTGCTGCTGGCTAACCACAGCACTTCCCTGGAGAAAGTCTTCTTCATCATGAAACCTGTGTTTGTATGTTTTAAAAACCCACCTGCTTCTCCTCATACCTGGTTCACAGATCCCAGAAGTGGAATCTTCTCCGAGCATCAACGATCTGGCAGGTTCTCCTTGCTGGGGCTCTGGTGTGGATTCACGGAACGAAGGCTGTCCAGACCTGGGGACATTCTCCTGAGGACGTTGTCCTTGCTGGTTGGAGACCTTAGGGGCATTGCACTCCCGTTCTTCCAACTTCAACATCTTGGGGGAAGCCTGGATGGACTTCTCCAGCTGGGCTACCGGTCGCTTGATGGGCGACATAATCGATGTGGTCTAACAAACCAGAATCGGAGAGATCTCTAAGGGTTTGAGCGAGCCAAATCTACGTCGTTGTCATCAAGAAGAAACACAGCCGGACCTTCTTCAACCCACAGCCAACGATCGGAATCCCAGGTGGTGCTCAACTTACGATCACAACGGAGGCTCAAATTTCTGTTGCTAAGCAAGGCCATCGCTGAGTGAGTGTGGCCCCATTTAAAGACTTTTCTGGGCCCCGTTGTTAAGCAAATCGTTTGCATTTTGTTAGTAAAATGGTTGTTGAGTGAATCTGGCTTCCCCATGGACTCTGCTGGCCCGAAGGTCACAAAAGGGGAACACGTGACCCCAGGGCATTGCAACCGTCACAAATACAAGTCAGTTGCCAAATGCCTGGATTTTGTTCAGGTGATTGTGGGGACGCTACGATGGTCCTAAGTGTGAAAAACGGTCATCAGCTGCTTTTTCCAGAGTTGTTGAACTTACCAACGGTCAGTAAATGAACTGTTGTGAACCAAGGACTACTTGTAATGATGACTCAGCTAGTCGTCAAGACAATCCTTGCCTAAATGTGGGTGATATTTCCCTTGCAATTCATTTCGCTCACCTTTTAAATGCATATGGCTGCACACTGTTTTTAATATAGGTAAAGGTAAAGATTCCCCTCGCGCATGCATGCTAGTCATTTCCGGCTCTAGTGGGCGGTGCTCCAGAGGTGATGTTCAGCCAGTTTGGACCGGTTCTAGAGAACCGGTAGTGGAAATTTTGAGTAGTTTGGAGAACCGGCCAATCCCACCTCTGACTGGCCCCGCCCCCTCTAGTCTCCGCCTCCCAAGTCCCAGGTAATTGGCTGGGTCTTCTTTGGTTGCCCTGCACAGGAGAACGGAGCTGGAAAGCAGGTTAGTGGCATGGGAAGGGGATTTTGCAGTATCCTTCCCATGCCATGCCCACCAAGCCATGCCCACCAAGCCACGCCCACAGAACCGGTAGTAAAAAAAATTGAATCCCACCACTGCAGTGCTCATCTCTGTTACAAAGCCGAAGAGCCAGCGCTGTCCAAGACGTCTCCGTGGTCATGTGGCCGGCAGGACTAAACGCCTTCAAAGGCGCATGGAACGCTGTCCCCTTCCCACCGAAGGGGTCCCTATTTATCTACTTGCATTTCTTTTTTAAACTGCTAGGTTGGCAGAAGCTGGGACAAGGAACGGGAGCTCGCTCCGTGACACGGCGCTAGGGATTCGAACCGCCGAACGGCCGACCTTTCTGATCCACAAGCTCAGCGTCTTAGCCGCTGAGCCACCGCATCCCTGTTGTTTTTAATATAACCAAATGCAGGTAACCAAAACTTACAAAACCCTGGAATGCTTTGGTAACATTGATGGTGTACGATGGCCTCTGCATTTTCATTCCCTTGGATTTGGCTTGAAGTTTCCCATTGGACGGACTCTCCTGTCAACAACAGGAATGAAAACAGAGATTAAAGCGAGCTAACAGAGATGGAGAGAAAGAACCTGGTCTGAGTGACATTCCTGATAAAAGATATTTGAGAAATGCTATATAGGAAGTCCTCGGATTACGACCATAATTGAGCCTAGAATTACTGTCATCATTTTGTGCCAGTCACTAAGGGGATCATCACGGAACCAATCTGATTTTATGATATATTTTTTTCAACAATTAGCAATTAAGGGGTTGGGACTAGATGACCTACTAGGTGCCTTCCAACTCTGTTATTCTGTTCTGTTCTGTTCTGCATTCTTTTCTCATAATTCTATTATATTCTCATAATTCTCTTCTCTTCTCTTCTATTCTGCATTCTCTTCTCAATTCTCTTCTATTCTGCATTCTCTTCTCATAATTCTCTTCTCTTCTATTCTGCATTCTCTACTCATGATTTTATTATCTTCTCATAATTCTCTTCACTTCTCTTCTATTCTGCATTCTCTTCTCATAATTCTATTCTATTCTCATAATTCTCTTCTATTCTGCATTCCCTTCTCATAATTCTATTCTATTCTGTTCTGTTCTATCCTGTTTCCAGCAAAAAAATCATTGTAAATCTTAAAAAGTTCCCAAGATGGAGAAACACTGGTCCAAAAGATAGATCTCTGGGCTGGCCTCCAAAATATGACATGTTCACACTCATTCCTGAACCTGCAGCTCCAAATGGATGCCAACGGAGCTCACATTCTAACTGTCTAACTTTGAGAACTGTTTCGCCCTCGTTAAAGATCTTTTTTGATCAACTGCAAATCCATCAGTGATCGACTAGGAGTTCCTAATCAACCTTCTGCCCATTTCCAGAAGGGACCTTTCAGGATAGGGGAAGAAATAGCATCCTGTGATGCAGACCCAAGCCAAGCACCACATGGACCATCTTTGGTTCAAGATTCCACTTCCACATCCATCCAAATCCAGCTTACCGAATGGACCATGGAACTGTGAGATCTGGGCGTGGAAACTGTGCACCCACAAGCATCTACAAGCAGAACAGACAATTAAGAGTAGATTGAGGTGAGCAAAGCATGGGTTGAAGTCATGCCTAAGGTTTTATCTCAATTCTTCCATTGCAAGAGAGACCAGGGGTTCAGCACCAATTCCTAAACAACTTTACACAATCTGTACCATCCAAAACTTCTCCAGTCCCCATCTGTCACTCATCTTGCTTTTTCTTGTGGACTTCAATTCCCAGAATTCCCCAGCCAGCATGGCTGTCTGGGGAATTCTATGAGTTGAAGTCCACATATCTTAAAAGTTGCCAAGATTGGACAACCCCTCTTTAAAGATCTGGGCCCAGTTGGGTTGCCCATCAACATAGGTACAGATATGGACCTTCATGATCTTTCACAGATAACAGATGATCAGAGTTGGAAGGGTCATCTAGCCCAACACCCCGCCCAAGTGGGAGACCCTATACCATTTCTGACAGATGGGAGTCCAATCTCTTCTTGAAAGTCTCAAGTGATGAAGCTCCCACAACTTCTGAAGACAACTTCTATTCCATTGGTTGATTGTTCTCACTGTCAGAAAATTTCTCCTTATTTCCAGGTTGAATCTCTCCTTGTTCAGTTTTCATCCATTGTTCCTTGTCTGGCCTTCAGGTTCCTTGGAAAATAGCTTGACCCCCTTCCTCCTCTCTGTGGCAGCCCCTCAAATATTGGAAGACTGCTATCATGTCTCCCTTGGTCCTTCTTTTCTCTAGACTAGCCAAGCCCAGTTCCTGCAACCGTTCATCGTATCTTTTAGCCTCCAGTTCCCTAATCATTCTGGTTGCTCTTCTCTGCACTTTTTCTAGAGTCTCAACCTCTTTTTTTATAATGTGGTGACCAAAACTGGATGCAGTACTCTAGGTGTGGTCTTACTAAGGCTTTATAGAGTGGTATCAGTACCTCACTTGATCTCGATTGTATCCCTCTGTTAATGCAACTTAGAATTGCATTAACTTTTTTGGCTGCTGCTGCACACTGCTGGCTCATATTTAGCTGGTTGTCCACTAAGACTCCAAGATCCCTCTCACAGTTACTGCTATTGAGCCTGGTTTCACCCAGTCTATATGTGTACTTTTGGTTTTTCTTGCCTAAGTGTAGGACTTTACTTTTCTCGACATTGAATTTCATTTTGTTAGATACGGCCCAGTGTTGTAGTCTGTCAAGGCCCATCTGGATCTTGAGCCTATCTTCTTGGGTGTTGGCTATTCCTGCCAGCTTAGTATCATCTGCAAATTTGGTAAGTTCCTCTTCTATTCCCTCATCTATGTCGTTAAGGAATCTATTGAAGAGTATTCCCCCTTCCACCTCTTAGTTTTAGACACCACTTCCCCGTCCCAGAAGGAAGCACCACCAAAAAAAAAACCTCAACTTTTGAAAGCTGCTCACCTTCTCCTTTGACTCTCTTACACAGATCTTGGAGCTCCCCTCGGACCTCGTTGAAGTTCTCCACTTGGGTCCGAAAGCTGGAAACGGGCAGCTTCTCTTTCTTGAGCCTCTCCAGGGACTCCTTGATGAAGGGATGCATGTCTATCACCTCTTGGTCGGAGGCAAAGAGGTCCATCTTCTCCACCAGCTGCTCACCAGCATCCATTTGCTTGAGGATCTGCTCCATGCATGCCAGCTTCTTCTTGGCTTCTTCCTGCTCCTGGCACAGTTGCTGGTCCACTTTCTCCATGAGTTTCTCCCCCTTCTGCTGGATCCACTGGACCATGTCTTCCACCTCCTTCTGGATCACCTCATGGGTCTCGCTCTGCACCTTCTCCAGCTTCTTGAGCTGCTCGTGGACATTGTTGTGGCTACTCTCGTAACTCCTCTTCTTCTCCACCAGCTCCTCCTTCAGCCTGCTCAGTTCCTCCTTCCGGTTATCGATTTCCACCCGGATGTCACTGTAAAGCTTGGCGTTGTAGTGCTCTCCATCGAGCAGGGCACAAGAGCAACACATTGGTTTGCGGCAGCCACGACAATAGATGCTGTTGAACAGAAGCAGAGCACTTTCAAAAAAGACATTTGACTGCCTTCTGTCCTTTCCTGGATGAAAAGGGTTGCAGTTGCCTATTTTATTTATTTTTTCAAGTTTTAAGTGGTTCCCTTCCATTTACAACCGGTCGCTCAGTACCTGTTTGAACATGATGGTGTAGGCTGAGCCCAAAGGAGGGAGGGAGGGAGGGGTCAAACCATCAGTAGTCTAGATCAGGAGTCGCCAACCTTTTGGACCTCAGGGACCACCAAACTCATAATTTTAAATCCCATGGACCACTAATATGAATTTTGACTAACGGCAGCTTGCTGACATTGGTGGGGAAGTCGGTCCCCTATTCCCGAGCTTCAGGAGTCACAGGACTGGCCCTTTGGTCACCCCGGAGCAGCTGCTCCTCCACCCAGGTGCACCTGCCTGCCATGGACTGGAGGAGCTGCTCCGGGTTTTCTTGCAGACATCTCATTACCCAGCTAAGTATCATCATCAGGGCCAGTCCCTGTGCAGACCCTTACTGTGATGACCCAAAGGGGCGTGGCACAAAGGCAACACAGTCAAATAAGCAAGAAGAGTCCCTTTATTATCTCCAACTCTGCCCCCAATGTCCAGGTTACCTTCAGCTGGAGAAAAACTCTCCCAGGAACAGCCTTTAAGTGGAGGAAATTCAGTCCGAAAACAAAGTACATACAAACTGTAACTAAAAATCCACACAAACCACATTGCAGTAATTAACCTGACAGGGCAAGAGAAGGAATTGCAGCCTTGAAAGCACAGCCAAACACACACAGTTGGGAAGATGCCAGGAAGACAAATAAGCCTCGATGATACCAGATAAATTCACGATTTGCTTCCAACAAGTTGCTCTGCGCAACTTCCCTTTTTAAACACCGTGTTCTCAGCTGCAGCTAATGAAGGGAATCAGGGCCCTTTCCTCCCCCGTAAGCCATGCAACCCACATTGCTCCCTTCTCCGTTCCTCCCTCCGTGCCCTAGGATGAAGAGGGGGGTGAGCCTGGCTCTTCCTCTGAACCCCTTCTCCCTTGTTCTACCTCTCCCCT